>NC_142931.1:36102460-36169960 GCF_046866305.1 Octopus bimaculoides
CTTCTAGCCTACAATAACATCTCTCTCTACACCACCTTTTTAATGCTACTTCTTTCTCGAATTTGGATGCACTGGATGGCCTGATGGCGCAATAGAGTGATGGCGTCTGAGATATGCTATATTTCGGTTTAGTGAAATGAAAGAAAGCAAAATTGAGCGCAATTACTTTGTTTAAGGCAGATGTGCATGTAGATGAAAGAATCTGTTGTAGGAAGTGGTGGACTATAACAGTTCCGTTTAATCGTATATACCTATTTATATGAGCACATATTTTCTCTCGTACACCCACATATTTTGGAAAATTGCTATTCGTTAAAGCCTTGTCATAAATTTGTAGTTGTATTGTTATTCAGACACATTCACACTATGCACAATGCCACAAATATACATGAATTTTAGCGCTAAACCTTTCACTCATAGCATGAAAACTAAATTTCACACGGAGTATTAGGAAAGAAACATTAAATATTTGATAAATCATCCGAAATGTTTAAACGAAATCAAAATTGATACAGTGCTACAAATTTACATTTACACTTGTATCTATGCGTACGTGCACTGCTGTTATATATGGAATTGCATATACACTAAGTGAGCCACCACAAATACGCGCACCAATAATTATTCATTAATCTTAAAACGTATGCATATATATGCATGCCTACATATATACATACATATATATATCCATACACTCATATAGGTTTGTGTGTGTGTGTGTGTGTGTGTGTGTGTGTGTGTGTGTGTGTGTGTGTGTGTGTGTGTGTGTGTACATAACTTAGCTATCTAAACGTCGATGTTTCGGCCAAAGACTCGCCCCGGCCATGTTTAACTGAATAGCACCAATTGATAGGATCTACTAAGTCATTTTAAAGTCAAATTTTGTGATCTCCTGGCCCATTCATGTAGGGAGTTTTTATTGACTGAGGAGTATCCGGGTAAATGGAATTTATATGGTATCCCTTGAAGAAATTTGTCCAGATTTCATTTGAAGGTGAATGAGTCTCTTGATTTCATTTGGGGGCAATGTTAAATAATGCAGGGGCTGATGAGAAAAACAATTGTCTTACAGTGAATTTATGTGTTACGATTTTTAATTGTGTAGGGAATGTATTACACATGGCGCCTGCCTTGGTTGAATTCTGAATCGAATGTTAAGTCGTTTGGACGATACTGGTGTCATTTTCTTCTCGTTGCTAAAATGATGTGACGCCCACGGCGGCGCTGAACAGAATACATTTTCAAAGTACTAAGGCAGTCCCAATAATGCAGTCATTTTCTGAGGTGACTCAATTCTCGTAATATTTTGCTTTGTGTGTGGAGACCAAGGCAACAGTAGCATTAAATGTGTGTTATTACAAGTGAGGAATGATGGCATATAGCACTGAGGACGCATAAGTTCAGAGGAGTCAGCAACTCATCCTGTGAGCTATATGGATCTCATTGTCGTTGTGAGCACACCAACAAAGATTGTTGTCAACAATCACACCTAGGTCACTAATATTACTGGATGCTGTGAATGGTTCTCCTCAACGAAGAAAATATAATGGTTTGAGAGCAGGTTTTATTTTTCCAAAATGTATAAGATAAAAGTTTCCCTCATTTAACCGCTTTTTGTTTTTGTCTGTCCCATTGGTTTACCGCATACAGATCAGATTGGTATACAGTTCGGCGTTCTTCTCCATTTCCTGAAGTCATCTACGAATATTTTTACATTGTTATGTTTGATGACGCTTTATATGTCGTTTATAGAGTCTATAAACAGGAGCTGGCTCGAAACAGTCTCCTTAGCGAGACCACTAGTAGGATCCAGTAGTATCCACTGATCAGAACATGTTTTATATACATATATATATATATACATACATACATGTGTGTGTGTATGTACCTATGTATCTATATATATCTATGTATGTGTATACGTGTGTTGAAAGTATGTATGAGTGAGAAAGTTAGGGAAATATGGAAGACCATTTGGCTGGTATATTATTAAAAGGATGATAAATAGACACACTGAGCCTCTAAAATATTAGATCTTACTACAAAGAAAGCTGAAATAAATATCGCATCACGTAATGTACAGCATTATAATGATTCTGTATAGCTATACATACCTACATATGTGTGTGAGTGTGTGTTGAGAGAGTGAGAGAGAAATACAACGAAAGATATAATTACTTGTGTACATATTCATCTATTCATATAAATAATTATATATATTATTATATATGTATATAGATAAATAGATTTTGATATGGGTACTTATGATATATTTATATGTATACTTTTATATGTATGTATATATACACACACACATATATATATATACATACATACATATATATATATATATATATATATATATATATATATATATATACATATATATTTCTATTTATATATATACACACCCACACAGCTATTCAAGTGCGTGCGCACACACATACACACACAGCACACGCACATATATACTCCAATATATGTAAATACATGTTTTTATATGTAGATGGGAATATGTATATACGTTACGTATACCATATAATTTCAGAATTCTAATATTTTATAATTATCGAGGAGATAACATATTTTAATTATAGAGTACTTCAAAAGTGATTCGTAGAAGAAGCGATTATATGTTATATAACTTTGGCTATTTAGTAGTAATATTTCTTTAATACTGTATTTGACATATCCTATTAATGAAATATTCTGCACTGTGCACAGTGTATATCTGCTATTATATTAAGTGTATACCGTTAATTTTGTAAATAATAGCTTGTATTCATAAATAATTATTACAAGGCATACACTATGTACAGCGTGTATTTTACGATCACGCGAAACTTAAATAATGTGTCTCATTAGAATACTCTATTGCGTTATTTAATATTTTTTCTTTCAAAACTTTTTCACTGTTCTTGGTCTGTTAACGGCGAGGCGTTCAGATAAGTATATTGTCACTGATGTAGAAACATACAATTTTTTTTATAGATTAATATAGCCGAAGAGAACTAATCAAATTTACGCTAAAGAACGTAATTTGTAAAGTTCGCAACCTAGGTCCTAGATGATCCGCATCTGAGTTGTGCATTCATTTAATGATTTTCCTACAGGTAAGATGAAAAAAATGTGTGTGTATATATATATATATATATATATATATATATATATATATATATATATATAGATAGATAGATAGATAGATAGATAGATAGATAGATAGATATATTTGAATGTATATATTTCATTGGGGCGAAATCTTCAATAACTACGACAATTACCATAACCGAGCTCTAGTTTCTAGTGGTTTCTCCCAGAAGACTAGATTTGTACCCAACTGTAGACTTAAGGAACACCTCTCAAAAATTAGCCCTAGACAAACGCGCACATATATTGGAAATCAAAACCCTCCTACAGTGATCAAACAATCTCGCCCACCTCGCACCCACACACACAAGATTCGATCTACGAACACTAATACTAATACTAAACCATCCAACTCTCCCCTAACATTCACTAGGAAATACACTTCTCCAAACTTGCGTAATAAAAGCGGTGGGAGATCTTTTCTCTGGTATACATTCGCTTTAAACGTTCAGGGCATCACTAAAGCATTCATTATAATAGTAGAATCTAAGAAACATTCTGTCTTTAACAAATACACTTTAAAATTAATCTATTCATCTACACCAAATATAGAATCTATTATCAGCTCGTCAAACAAACGTAAACTTAGCTCTTACTATGTAAATGCATACAACACAACCATAAATCTACACAATGAAAACACTATCACCGATCGCCATATCATATTTAATGCCCATCTCCCGACCCCTTTAAACAAATTAACATTACTGAAAATAATACTACTATTAACACTCCTACCACAGACGCTATTACTAAATAGTTGCAATAATAACGTGACTAATAGTTGCAATAATAACGTGACTAATACCACCTCCACTACCACTGCTAAGACTAACACTACAACCTATAAGGCTACCACTGCCGTTGCTGCTGCTTCCATTACAACTTCTGCTGCTGCTACTACTACCACTACAAATACTACTACTACTACTACTACTACTAGTGGTAGTAGTAATGATAACAATAAGTACAACAGCGATGCCGATAACGATAATGACGATAATAATAAAGGTAACGTTGGCGTTGATATTGATACTAGAAATAACAGGAATATAACGAATGATTTACCTAATACTACCCTAACCACTACTAGAACTACCTCATCTCTCTCTCTCTCTCTCTCTCTCTCTCTCTCTCTCTCTCTCTCTCTCTCTCCAGTTAACCATTGTAGAACTGATAACTGCAACAGCAGATCCGGGACAGCCTGCCCGCTTGAAACCCTATACAGAAGATTCAACGACGTATATCATTGCACCGTTCACAACTTAGTACATAACTCCTGTAGCTACTATATTTGATCTACCACATTTAAACTCGTTGAAATATAAAGAGAATAGCAATTCCACAATACTATACAGTTACGTACACCATCTAATTAACAGAAAAATACAATATATTCTTTCCTGAGCTATAATATACTCTGGCATCCCGTGTCAGGGCCAAAAATATTAACCTCAAAATATTAACCATAATTCACCACAATTGTTTAATAAACACAATGAAACTTTCATTACCTGTTAGCACAAATTCTCCCGCACTTTTGAATTCTTTCTTAAATCTAAATGTAATTCACCCCACCACGAATAACACCCACATACAAACTTCTATGATCATTAACACACACCCCTCTATATATTTTCTTTCTAATTTACCTCATCACTTTATACAATAAATATAAATTATTTAATTTATTTTTAAATCTTCAGGCAATAAATCCACTCATATAAAATTCTGACTCCTACTCCTAAATTATTTAACTAGTTTCACCATTCTCGACTACCTACCCCACCCAAAACCCATTGCTAAAAAAAGACTCTACAGCCGCTAATCTTAGCCAGAACGGACACAGGGGTTTACTACTAGATTTCCTACCCAACTCCTATAGACTACAAGAATAACACTGGCACCTACTACTCTCTTTAAACTACTTTCATTTTCTCTATTCTCTTCTCTTTTCGGCCGTCTTTGTACACTATATTCTTTGACACTGTATGTTTATATACTTTACTTTATCCTTAAAGCTAATCCTTAACTTCCCCCACACTCTCTCTACCTCTCATTCTATTTATTTAATTTTCTTTCCTTTTACCACTTAATAGCCACCTCAGCGAACATTGTGTTATTGAACTTTGATGTGTTCGCGTCTTTTTTTCTGGATGTTTACAATATCAGGACTTTAACCCACATGGATTTACGTAAGATTGCACCTAAGGCATTATGGACATATCTAAAACATCGGAAGGTTGAACTTTTATGCTTTTTGTTCTTTTCTCTCATCTCCTTATTCCTTTACTCCTGTCTTCTAAGCCGCCATGTCATTAATATTTACCCTTCTAATTTTCCCTCCAATCATAATAATGTATATGACTTGAGATGCTTGCCTTGCCTTAACGTTTGTTGTCCTGTTTAACAATTATTTATCCGCTATAGCCGAAACCTGTAATGGCTCCATAACTACCGTCTCAGCTATAACTTTGGAGCCCTAGTAATGCGTTACAGCACTTAACTAGAGTACCACATTGTTACGATCACCTGTGAACTAAATACCCATACTTTATACATATATATATATGTATATATATACACACATCAGAGTAATGACATAAATGTGATACAAGGTGGAAGAAATAGTACTCTAATAGCGAAGGTAGATTCTTAATGCAGAGACATAACAAAAACTGTTACTCAGGGTTATATTTTCCCGTTCGTCGGAGAGTTTTTGTGATGTCTTTGCAGCTTTATTACTAAAGTATATGTATATATATATTTCTACCATCATTATTTAATATAAAATAGGATATGTATATATATATATATATATATATATATATATATATATATATATATATATATATATATATATATATATATATATATATATATATACATACATACATACATATATACGATTTCGTATGTGTGTGTGTGTGTGTGTGATTATGTGTGTATGCGTGCGCGTGTGTGTGTGTGTGTGTGTGCGGGCGCGTGTACAAAGTAGCATAGCAAGATATATATAACGTACCTTGTTACAGTATATCTGATATCATATATGCTGCATGTACTTGACAATTAAATGAATCAGAGATCGAGTGATCGGGCAAAATCGTAATGAATTTTGAATATTCACGATGAAACACCCACCTTATCCTTTATTCCTTAAAGGTTTCTTACATCTCATATGATGATACACTTTATCAGATTCTATATTTGTAAACGACAGGCAACGGCTTATGTGTTCAATGCAAACAATTTCTTTCATTATACAAAGGCTTCTTGGGAAATGTTTTTTAATCATCCAGGAGATTTTAATCTTGTTGATTTTTTCATTGGGGAGTAAATCCAATTTTTCCCTCTTAATTAGGAACGCATATTATCTCCACTATTCTACAAATATATAAATAACATTGTTCGATTTTCAAATTGTTCGATATACGAAGATGTGTTGTATACAAATATATATCTACTACATACATTGCTAGCAATCATACACAGACGTATTTTGTAGTAATATATATCTTTAATATTATCGAGCATCTTTTAACGTCAAACTTTTCAGTCACATTTATGCGAACTACTCCGTGGAATATTTTCTTTGAATAAATTTAAACAGCTATTAGCTATTTTTCTGAGTTTCCTGAATATTTTTTCTTTTATTTTAAATAGTTTGTTAACTCGTGTCTTTTACAAGATTTCTTTTAAAGCACGGTGGGTGTCTTTATTTACTTTCTAGATACTAAGGAATTATATCAAGAATTTCGATAAAATTGATGTTTCAAAAACTTTTGTTCAGCAGGTTAATTATTTGCTAGGTTGGTTTCAAATTTTGGCCCAAGGCCAGGACATTTGGGGGGAGGAGAAAATGAATTATATCGATCCCAGTGCTCAACTGGTACTTACTTTATCGACCCTGAAAGGATGAAAGACAATCGACCTTGGCGAAATAACTTCCTTCTGATATTAATATATTATTTTCAGTTATCTGAATTAAAGCCACTAAATATCGTTCTTGAATGAGTGCCATATTAGACTATTTTTACTAAGTTAATAAGTAGAGGAAGGCATTAATTTCATCTTGCGTTAACATAAAAGAATCTGTTTTATATTACCATACGCCAAGCTCAAACGGGTAGACTGAAATTATACTGCGAATGCATAAGTCATTCAACTTACTAGTTTTAATGAGATAACCGCAGTATAATTGTACTTTCATGATTACGCTGCCTAGAAATGCCTACAAATATTTGGCTTTATGGAAAGGTTAGAAATTTTCATATAAGCTAATACAAAACGCATAAGTGGTTTACCTCAACATGATTTGATCAAACACTTATATTAAGTAGTTTACTCTGCTTTCGTTTTATTATTTTAACTTGCTTCTGCTTGTAGTAAAGATTGTTTGCCAACATAATATGGCAGTCCTGGTTTAAGACTAATGTTGCTGTAATTTAGCCCCAGGAGATATCGTCTCCAGCGGGCTATACAACACGATCTGTGTCCTTACATTTTCAAACAAGGGAATCTAGCATCCCCACCCAGCTGAAAACAATATCTGTGTATCACGATTTCTGGGTTATTTCCTTCTATCAGCACAGAATAATTGTTCGGCTAAAGGTGGCGTTGCCAAATTCCCATTCGAAATATATATTAATTTTCTAATTTATAAATCAGTGACTAGGGGTCACTTTGAAAACTATATATTTTGAGCGGGACTTTGGCAGCGCCACCTTTAGCCGAACAATTATTCTGTGATAATGAAGAGAAATAACCCAGAAATCGCGATACACAGATATTGTTTTGAGCTGAGTGGGAATGCTAGATTTCTTTGTTAGAAAATGTAATGACACAGATCGTGTCGTATAGCCAGCTGGAGATGATATCCCCTGGGGCTAAATTATAGCAACATTAGTTCTAAACCAGGACTGCCATATAATGTTGTATGGAACACAGAACGGAGAACTGGAATTTTGCTCGGGCTGACAGTACCAAGGGAAGATAACATCGCTAATGCAGAGCAACGGAAAGAGAAGAGGTACCAAAAATTAATCGAAGAGTGCAGAAAACAGGTATCGGCTGTCGAGTATCACCACCTGGCAACAGGGGCTAGATGCTATATTGAAAGGAAAATGATAACGTTATTAAAAAAAACAAAAGTTTGCACTTTCGAGGTCAGAGCTAAGAAAAGTAATAAGGAGGATACAGGAGGCATGCGAAAAAGCCAGCTTTTATATGTGGCTGAAGAGAGAAGACCCAAAATGGATTGAAAGCCATAACATACTGACTGGGAAATAGCATCGCTAAGTGAGACCGGCTGACACTTAAGCAGCATCACCGATTGACAGGTAGCGGTCTCGTTCATCGCGCCCCTCCTCCCGGATCGAAGGCTTGTACCACCAAACAGCTGGTCTACTCTCGCCGCTGGAACTGAAACTAACACGACACTGTTGGAAGGCAGGTTTAGAGAGGGCGCAGTCTAAGATTATGCGCCCTTCCCCTTCATTGGTCAGTTGAAGTTTAGGCAGTGTCATTGACAACTAGCTGGGGCTAGCTGCTGGAGCCTACCAGCAAGTATTTAAAGGGAAATTTGGTAAGATGGTCAGCCGCCCGCTGACACTCGTAGATGCTGCATCGAAGAGGTCAGGGAGCAGAAGGACAAAGGAGAAAAAAAGAAATGCACTCAACACCAGAGCTAAAGACACCTCCGAAAGGGGGAGGCAGGTCGAAAACGGTAGAGGAGTAGGAGCTGAAACTGGACGTGGTTTCTCCTGATGATGTCCTTAGCCACTGGATCCTATAAAGGAGATGTTGAGGTAGCAAACCACAAAACGCAGTTGGAATTCCTCCGCCCTTTTATTTTTCCCGAGCGTCAAACAGCATGAAGCAAACTAGTAAAATTAATAATCAATTTTACTTAGCGCTCCTTTACCAGTGAAATATACTATGATTTCAGTTTTATGAACACAACGTACTATGTAAAAAGTGAAGCTAATTGAATCTAACTAAAACTGACAGATAATGTTCTACCGATTTGTGTGTTATTATCATTCTCTCTGTATGTAGCGTTATCAAGCAATGTTTAAATATAAAATCAAATATTCGACACATGCTAGTTTAGCGAAATGTGAAAAACATGTAAATTTTTCAAGGTCAAGACTCACAGGGAAATCCTTCTACGTGTGCTCTTGCAAACAGGTATGTATCTGAATTCGAGAAAATTAATCTGTCAAGCTACTTTTTGAAGCCATTATCTAGTAACCATTTTTGAAAATATATTCCGTTGATATTCGATAGTGTCGAAACTCAATATTATATACTAGCCTGATTCGTGGGCATTCTACGGAGCAGTTAACCTGTACATCATTTTCATGAAAATAGATCGTAATGGAAACATCATCCAACGTAGGGTAACACGTGAAATACAACACGTGAAATGCAACACTTTCCTGATGTGTACATTGCTGTAACATAAATACATAGAGTGACATTTTGGTTTTAAAATATTCATGAAGATTCATTGTAACTAAATCAAGTTCTGTTCAAACATCATTCTTGTAATTAAATGCTATCTATGATTTGAGTGGATCGAATGAAAAGCAACAATTGACTTGATTTGTGAAATGTTAATAGAATCAGAATACAGTCATTTATATAAGTGTGTGTGTGTGTACATAAGCGTATACATACATTTACTTAAACAAACTCCTTATGTAATTGAAAAATATATATTAACACGGTATTGGTGCTCTAAAACCAGAAATTGTGATATATCATTATAATCCATTTATAGTAATCTAAGCATATCTATCTTTATAAAACTTAACTAGAAACCTCTGAGCAAACTAACAATCCACAAATGCAATACACTAGGAAATAAAATTTCCTCATCGTTGATTAGATAGTTATCTACATACGTTCTGGTTTGATAGGCTTTTCTTATTAACTCATGGGGTAGACTGATGTAAACAAAAGCTGTGGCCTAATTTATCAACGGAATGACAAGAACCTTTATATGATGATAATAGACATTTAATCCAATACTTTGCCATCCTTAATTATATTGCATTATATCATCTAGGCATATGTTAACCAACTTCTTTCTTAACAAAGTATACAGATATTTCACTGTTAAGGGATATTTCACTGATATTTCTAGCATCACGAGTGACCCCATGGATGCTGCGACTCTTCTTTTTACTGAACAGTTGCTTGGTCATTAATACCTGTGTGATAACATAATTCCCTATAATTAATACAGCTAACGTAGCACTATTAGGCAATGATCAAGAGATGTCTAGGAAATATTTCTTTGTAATTACTTTCTCTGTAGTGTCGGATTTCTCTACGAACAAATGAATTATATGTAAATTTTTCTGTAATAAATTAATGACGGTATGGTTCCTGATAGTTCATAACTCCCTTGATTGTCTTGTGCACATATACGCACGCTGAGCTTTCTGAAAGATTCAATTACCTATGTTTCTCACATACTTCTTTCCATGTTTAGATTTTTCACTTCAAAAGAAAATTCCAGTCTGCTTTCTGAGTATATTTTCTGAGAAAATTAAGTATATTTATTTCTTGTTCTCCAAAAAGGCACTATATTCAAAAGGTTTGTATTTCCGCTATCTCTTCTTCAGAACGTAAATTAAACCTGAAATATTCACATGCTGTTATGAATCGTATATCATTTTCAGCAGCACACAATGATATTCTCACTTGCTCTAGCCCAACGTATATCATAAAAAATGCAAATGATTTAACACAGACTTTATACTCTGTCTTCCGTGGTAGACCGCCATTCCAATCAACCTTAAGAAAACTAATGCGAGGCCGACGATATTGTACCATTCATATGCATAGATCGGTGAAGCTGCCGCATACACGATTCCAGACATCATCTGAAGAGATCTCACTCGAATGAGTGATACTAAGTCATACAGAAACTCATTTCAACCAATGGCCAACAAAATTGTGTCACCACTATCTATCTCAACTGTTTTAACTAGACTGGTTTGCACACAATGTTGTTGGTTGACCTGTCTAAAACCTGGGAAGCAACCTCAGCCTACATATTTTGTCCGCTCACTGAAAACCATCATATACAATATATAATACTACAAAACATCGTACAAACCAATACGAAGATAATATAATAATGATTTTTTAAGAAGTGTGGCTCTTTAGTCTTTACTCCCTAGACATGCCCAGTTGCAATAATTTAATTGTAGTCTAATGGATGAATATTACCAGCTGCGAAGAATCTATGAAGATCAGAGTGGCAGCATCTTCCATCAAACCAAGCTAATAAACTGATAGAAAAAAATGAAGCAGCTAAATGAGTTGTACCCCAACAGAAATCTAATTAGTTGGCTTATCACGTGCTGTTTATCCTATTGTATGTAGTGTCCATAATCAATCGATTTATGCATTGTCTTTCTCGTATATAATTTCGGTGTGTTAAGTTTCGTAGGACTTCCAAGAGATGATTGTATATGTGGATGTGTGTGTGTGAATTTGTGTGTGAGTGTGTGTGTGTGTGGGAGAGAGAGAGATAGAGTGTGTGTGTGTGTGAGTGTGTGTGTGTGCGTGCGTGTGTGTGTGTATGTGTGTGTGTGTGTGTGTGTGCATACATACAGTAAAATAAAGGAATCGTGTCAAATATGAAATTGATATATTGAGTATAAATATTGCGAATCGTCATATTAATCAGTACTCTTCATTGTTATACACATTTTTGCTTTTGCTAAATTGTATACATTTAATTAATATAAAAGTAGTGCGGAGCAACAAATAGTAAACATTAAGCTTGTAACAAAATTGATGTCCTAATAAACAATGGAAAGGAAGGAGTTAGATTAAAATTAAAAAGAAAGAAGGGAAGACACATCCAAGACGAGATGAAGGGTTACAATGAAAGGAAAGGGAACTACTGAGAATGTTAAATGGAAGTTCAGAAACAAAGAAAGAATAAAATCGTACACCCACAAAAGAATAAACACATAAGGAATTATTTCAAATACAGTGATAATATTCAACTTGTATTTGGTTGAATTTATGAAGGAAATAAATATTCGATGAAGACTCGCAGAGAAAGAAGAGTACAAGGAAAATTAGCAAAGGGTCGAAAATGGACGTACGAGAACGAATAAAATAACAGACAAAATAGACATAAGAATATATATATAAAAAAACAAAAATATGGTTTCTTTGCAGTGAGATGTTTTAGCGAGTGACAGGCGGGAAGATATTTTTTCTTGACACATGGAGAAGAGTGTTCGATTAATGAATAAGAGAATGGGCTGGATTAAATTGCGTGGCTAACGAAGCTTACGTATCACAATTAAAATAAACCTCAGGAGAATAGTCAAGACAGATAATCAATATGCTGTTAGTAAGAGATATTTAAATGCCATGACTGTTTGAGGAGATGTATTTGTAATTGTAAGGGTGCGTATATGTGTCTGGTTCTACCCACACAATTGGAGACACACATTAATGCGTATAGGTCCATGGAGGCTCACGTGGATGTTTAAGTGTCTGCGTGTATAGCTATGTGTAAGGATGTGTCTTTGAGAGCACATTTGTATTTATTTTTATCTATGCCTTGGAGTACATTACAAATATGTTCATGCGTGTATATGCTTGATTATACCCCTCTTTTCTCTATTATCATTACACATTTCATCTGTTTATATGCATAGGTTTCAATGGAATATTTACGTGTTTCTATTTGGGGATTTGTGAGTGATATTGTTTACTATTTCTTCAATTATTTGCATTTGATTTGAAATGCAAACAGGCTTCCCGCTATCAATGTTGAATGTCTCACGCTCATTTCTTTTTCTCTAGATTTTCATGTTTATATATATATATATATATATATATATATATATATATATATATATATAGATAGATAGATAGATAGATAGATAGATAGATAGATAGATATAGATATAGATATATATATACACATATATAAATACACACACATACACACACACACACACGCACATATATATATATATATATATATATATATATATATATATATATATATATATATATATATATATATATATATATATATATATGTAGAGTTATTAATATTTCTAAGTCTCTCTAAAGGAGACTACGGCAGCGGTACTGGAAATTAATAGTTATCGCCAAGCCAACATGGCAGTCCCAAAATTAGGACGAAAGCTGCCGTGAATTAGCTCCAAGAAGCCATCGCCTCTAGCTAGCTATGTGACACACGAAACCTGTGTCCTTTATAACCTTCGAACAGGGGAGGTCAGCAGTGTCCCCCTGCTGGTTTGGCATCTGCAGACTAGTTTCAGGGTGTTGCCCCTTGTCAATGCAGAGCAGCCAAGCCTTAGCCAGGCGGCGCTGCTGACTATCTGCTCGAAGGTTATTTATCTAATTTCAGTGGAATCTATCCACTGGTTTTCAGAAATAGAGTTATTAATATTTCTAAGTCTCTCTAAAGGAGACTACGGCAGCGGTACTGGAAATTAATAGTTATCGCCAAGCCAACATGGCAGTCCCATTGACAAGGGGCAACACCCTGAAACTAGTCTGCAGATGCCAAACCAGCAGGGGGACACTGCTGACCTCCCCTGTTCGAAGGTTATAAAGGACACAGGTTTCGTGTGTCACATAGCTAGCTAGAGACGATGGCTTCTTGGAGCTAATTCACGGCAGCTTTCGTCCTAATTTTGGGACTGCCATGTTGGCTTGGCGATAACTATTAATATATATATGTATATATATATATATATATATATATATATATATATATATATATATATATATATATATATATATATATATATATATATATGAAGAAAAGCAACAAAAATTGAATAGGTTATAGCAGTACGTACGTTTCGTACAAGCTCCATTTAGTCATGTAGTGAGAACACTACATAGAATGTACAATGAAAATGTACTCCTCAGCTGCATAATGGAATTTCATTTTAGAAAGTCATTTTGAAGATGTGTGCAAAAAACAAGAGTAAGAGAAGAAAACATACCATCTCGACTATGCTGTTATTCAACAGAGTAGTGAATCGTTTGGTTAAATCTATATTATTATTATATATATATATATATATATATATATATATATATATATATATATATATACGCGCGCATATATATACGTCGATAAATAAATAAATAGATAGATATAAAAAAAACATATTTATATCCATTTATAATAGTGCATATGAAATGGATGTTATATATTTTGATTCTATGCGCAAATTACATTATTTTGTACATTTTCGAATTGTTTAGTTTCTTGTAATTTGCTTGAAACAGAAATGCACTTATAACTCTCATTACCCGACTGATGAGACGTGTAATCCTCACGCATCGGATGTTTTGTTTTCATGCATGATGAAAACAAAATATAAAATATTCGACCAAAAGTAATTTGTAGACATAATATTCCCACTTTTTATAATGACCTAGCATAATCTGCAGAAGCCACTAAACGCTTGATCATGACGGAACCATGAAATCGAAGTCTAGAATCGTTGAATAGATTTTTGAAATTTATTCTTCTATGAAAACTCATTAAATACACGCAGAATGGAAATGCGATCTATTTTTAATTAAATAGATAACTGTAGTCAAGACAACACTTACGTATTCATTACCTTTGTTAAAGAAAAGTTTACTTCATGTATATATAAATATGGAATGAAGTATATTCCCACGCAGGGAAAAATACAATATCTTTTGAAGTTTGAAAGTGCTTGTTGGAATCGGATTCCAACAGGCGGTGAAAACGGAAGTGCACTAAGACTAATATAGAAAAAAAAAATAGAAAAAAAGAACTACAACACCACGACATATATTGTGAAGGAGGAATTTATTTATTTTTTTCTTTCTCTCTTCTTTTTTCTCTTTCTTCTCCGCTTATTTTATATAAATTCAATATGACTGAACTGTACATTTGTTGTGATCTTCGCTGAACATTTACATTGATATTACTATCTATCCCTGTGAAACTCATTTGAAATTTCTCCGAACATTTGACCACTCGATGGACTAAACCAATTTTTATATTGTAATTGTAAACTCTCTCAAATCCCACTTTATGAATATCTATTCCATTGATAATCAAAAATTGTCGAATAGATCTATTTAAAACCAATACACGTTTTTCAGATTCAGGTGAGTTTTAAACCTCAAACCAAATTCTCATGTATATATATATATATATATCTATATATATATATATACATATATGTATGTATGTGTGTGTGTGTGTGTGTGTGTGTGTGTGTGTGTGTGTGTGTGTGTGTGTGTGTGTGTGTGTGTGTGTGTGTGTGTGTGTGTATGTATGCATATTCAAATACTTTCGGATCTCAGGGCATAAAAATATGTTTGTACATTTTACAAATTTTATTTAATCTCTTTCAAAATACTCCCCATGGGGTTCACACACTACTCCCAGAATGTCCGCCACGGCTGGTAACACAACTGGAATGCCTCTTGAATTGCATGCGTATCTCACAATTTCCTCTCGCAGTTCAAACTGTCTCCCTTTCAGCGTTGTTTTCAGTTTGAGGAAGAGCCAGGAGTCGCACAGTGCTAAGTCGGGAGAGCAGAGGGACTGCCGAACAAGTAGTGCGCTGTTCACGACCAGTAAATCTTCGATTGTTAGGTACGTTCAACAGGTATCGGATGTTAATTTTCACCGACACTATCCCTTTGCACGATTCCTGCGTTAAAATAGAACCACTGATCCTGTGCTTTTTCTCACTTCGTGAGTAATTGCCTACTCTATTACACGACAATCTTACATGACTATTCGCCAAACTTTCTGAATCGTCTCTTCGTATTGGCTTGTGGTTCACCTACCTAAGTATGCCTCACTCTCCGCCGACATCCCAACATATCTGAAGAGCTTATACCAGAGTTTGGACCAGAGTTTTGCCCTTGGCACCATAGCTAACTCTCTGCAGAATTTTCTAGATAGTTTCCGCCTCAGTATCACCAAAATTCGATGAAATATCTCTGTTCAGTCATCAAGCATAAAAATAAAAATTCGATGGGTGAGAATTACACGTCGGTAATGCAGGTATAACAGCCAGGAACCGGGGCGGCCTAACAAATCAAAATTGTTGACGCATGCGCAGGAAGTGCCCGCGCTACATTAGATTTGGCAGCAAAAAATAAAGTTGCATTTGAACGCAATTTTTACACACACACACACACGCACATACACACACACACACACACAAACACACACACACACACACACGCACACACACTAAGGGATAAAAAGAACGAAGCTGCAGAAAAAGAAGATACTACAGAAGAAATAATTATATACCAGCCCAGAGCTGATGAAAATGCAGCAATGATTGAAAGAGTTAATATAACTAATATGCAAAGGGAAATACTCTCTGAAACAACCATAAACACTAAGGCAGATGAAAATCAAATAGATGAAGAAAGTCACAGAATTTGACCCAACAGAACTACATGATCTAAAGAATTAAATCGTGATTGAATGGCTGAAAAATTAAAGGAACCAGTATCAATGAACGCAACACTCTCCCAAAGATTCGCAACTCTAACCAAAACCTGAAAATAATTGGTAAAATCCGCCTACACTTAAGGATATAATTTCAGCTAATGATGTTGATATTACAGATCTCAACTACCTGTACTGTGCATCCGCGAAAATCTCAACGATTCTATGTGGTGAAAAGATTAGAAAACGACGACATTCCTATAAACAGCTTTCTTGGCAAGAGCGTATTCAACACCAAATTAAGCTACTTAGGTCTGACATAGAATATTTGAAAAACCTTAAGTTTAGCAAGACTACAGAAACCTACAATAGCCCGATAATTAAAGAAAAGATATAATATGAAAACCATATTTGACATTGAAACCACCATACAAACCATTAAGTAAAAGGTATGTGCTAAAGCTTCCCGCATAGGAAGGTATGAAAACCGCTTTAGATTCTTCAAGAAAAAAGTTTTACAGGAAGATAGAGAAGATACCGATTACAGTAGAGTCTGTTCCATCAAAAGAAGTGCACGAATTTTGGAATGAAGTATGGGCAGAAGAAAAAACATGCAATGATTGATAGAATATCTACAGACTTAACCAAAGCGGTGTTAAGCACTCACTTTCATCGTTCAACATTTATGTATATGTTTGTGTTTGCGTGTTTCTCTGTCTGTGTGTATGTCTCTCTCTTTCTCTCTCTTTCTCTCTCTCTCTCTCTCCCTCTCTCTCTCTGTATAGAGGGAGAGAGAGAGAGAGAGAGAGAGCGACACGACGGACATCTTTCAATTTAAGGCTTAAGGACGACATAAGGACTACCATGTAGTCGCTTGGAATTGATCCAGAAGAATTAGAACCCCTTGCTTCGGATCGAGCTGTATAGTGAACAAAAGTGTTGAGTGGAGAGAAAGCGTTTGAAGAGGCCAGGATAGCGCATGCAAGACTTAAGAGAGATTTAAAGAAGTATGATACTATCGAGAAGATGAATCACCATGACCTATTTGTGTACATCGCTTGAGACAGACAATGCCTTCTTTTTGCTGGGCTCAAAACTCATTTGCGGACCCATGTAAAACGAACATCCACTAGCTATTCTGCCTATATGTCTGTGCACACCTTTCAATTCCATGTATGCCATAAAGTCTGAAAATCTACCGACCACCTACAGCTACAGTAAAGTTCTGATCCACAAAGATCAGAACTTTACTGTAGCTGTAGGTGGTCGGTCACAAATCGGATATGCAATCTATGAGGGTGTGATTTTTCTTTTAGAATTTTCGCGTAACTGGCGTTGCAGATGGAGATGGCATGGAGATATTTGTAAGTTATAATGAAAAATGTGTTATAGTAATTTCTTTGACTTCTCTTTTTATTGGATTATATATTCTTCGCCAAAGATTATGACGTTATAATCCTTGTGAAATTTGGACTTTCTACATCAGAAGTATTCCGTCTTTGGCTTAGATCCCGACAGCGTTGATAGCTCAGTATACGGGTTGAGTGCGTCTCTGAAAATACCCCAAATTCACACGTGATATGTGTGCGTGTGTGTGTGTGTGTGTGTGTATGTCTGTGTGTGCGTGTGTGTGCGTGATTGCATGTGTGTTTGTTTGTGTGTGTGTGTGTGTGTGTGTGTGTGTGTGTGTGTGTGTGTGTGTATGATGCATTTTAGATATATATGCTTATATATAAATATATATATTTCTATACATATATATATATATATGCATTGTGAAGCATGTATTTATAAATATATATTCATATATACACTTTCTCACGCGTTCTCAAATATGAATATATATATATATATATATATATATATATATATATATATATATATATATATATATATATATATATATATATATATATATATATATATATATATATATATACATATATATATGTACATATATATATATATATATATATATATATATATATATATATATATATATATATATATAGAGAGAGAGAGAGAGAGAGAGAGAGAGAGAGAGAGAGGGCAGGGAATCGTCAATTAGTAATAAAATTAATAATTAACAATTTTGCCAAGTAGTTCAGTATGAAAAAACCTTCATCGGTAAAACCATTTATAATCATAAATATACAGGGATTAGCTTGAGTTGCTTCTCCAACATACTGATAATTTAGAAATAGCAGTCAAAGAACTACTGATTCCAAACTACAAATTTTTTCTCTAACGGATGGCGATATTTATGGCACACACAGAACAAAAAACAGAAGAGAAAAGCAAAAACAACTGCTATTTCTAAATTATCAGTATGTTGGAAAATCAACTCAAGCTAATCCCTGTATATTTATGATTATATATATATATATATATATATATATATATATATATATATATATATATATATATAATTGTTAAAATATCTGCTTTCTGTTTCTCTCTCTCTCTCTCTCTCTCTCTCTCTCTCTCTCTCTCTCTCTCTCTCTCTCTCTCTCTCCCTGTGTTTCTCACTCTACTTATTCACATACTAATATACACATCAATATATACGTGTTGTGGAGCGCGCGTATAGATAAAACTTCAAGCATGTGTGTGTATGTGTGTTCATCTCTGTCTATGTGAGTGTGTGTTTGTATCAGTAATGGATTTAAGATCAATATTATCTTTAGAGCAATGTATTCTTTATTATGTTATTAAAGAACACATTATTCATGATGTTTTTAAATGGAAGGAAATGACAAAAATGCTACGATATGAAATTTATTCTTTTATACTTGAATATAAGCTAAACATTATAAACGTAAAAATAAAATAATATTACAGCAATAAATTTTCTATTCAGCAATTTAATATATATACTTTTTCACTTCTTCCATAGTTTTCAATGGAAATTCTTTGTATCATGTATGTTGCTTGTATTTTAGCGACAGAATATACACAAACACACACTCATATACAAATACAAAAGTGGACGTTAAAATGGCATATAGGAAAATACGAATAGATGAGAAATATTTAGAAAATTTACATCACGAGTATACACTGAAACAGAATAGATTTTGTTTTTAAATATGCGAAAATATACAAATTACTTAAACCAACAACTAATAATATATTCAAGTAATTATTAATGAAACACGAATTGATTTTATTATTAGTTTTGCACAAATACAAAAACAGTTTATATTTGAATAATTCGTAAGAGGTACTAAGTTGGTTTCCATACACAATCTGTCATTATTTTTCGTTTCTCTCCTGATAAATATCTAAATATTGAAATTAACTAATTATTCATAAACAAGTATATCATTTAAAATTCTCCTGATAATATGTGATGTCAAAATATAAAGTGATTTATTGATAAAATTATAGAGTTGTATTTAATGCATATTCGGTGATCCAATCATCACACGACATTGAGAAAGAATTCGTTTCTATTTTATAATCTTCTAAATTTGTTTCTAATATATCTTCATGATTTCATTTCTTTATATACATAACAGGTGCGTAGTTATAATCTCCAATCGCAGCAGTGTTACTCATTGAGCACGTTCAATATTCTGTGGTTTCGAATGGATGGATCTAGTATATATCAAATTCTACACGGAAATTGTAATGTAGCCTTGTGAAGCAGGACATTCACATATCCACATATATTTACACACATAAAAAACTAGTACTTTGGCATGAAAAAACACCCACCCACACACGCACACATATATATACACGCATATACATACATACATACATACATACATACTTAAGAGATGAAGGAGGTAGATTTATGAGATCAGTGTGTAGATAGCCTTCGAATGTCGGATAGTCTTTCTTAGACAGCACTTCATAAACAACAGCTGCAAAAACGAATGAATTAACTTAGAGCTGAAAAGTGAAGTGAAAAGTATCCTACACATTGGCAGCGACCTCCCCAGGAAGCACTCTTTCTGCTGACCTTCCATACAACCCCAAATCAGCCGGTCTGACATACCTCAGAGTGGACTTCACTGTGAAATGTTCAGCATGCCAAACCAAGACTATGCATGAGTATGTTTCAGAAAGACATATCTTTGTGTGTTTGGGTATATCTGTCTGGCACTAACCGTTTAAAATAGTGCCACAGCGGTTAACTTACAAAACATAAAACAAAAGGAAAATGAGTCGAATACTTGCCTAACGTAGCTACATGATATGTTGGGAGCCAAATAACCTTGAAGTCGATGTGAAGCATAAGCGCATAATGAAGTTTTGAAGATTTAATGATTAGAAAAATGTAACTATGTATATATGTAGTCTGACATGATTTTTGCGTATACAAATATGCATGTAGATATGGATGTATGTATACAGCCAGAACAATAAAAGGTTAGAGAGACAGTGGCAACTGAAAGTGACATGGCCGTTCGTGATAGTGAACTTGGATGCCATAGGATGAAGCTATGAACCTAGTTTTCGTTGTCTTGCAATGTATCAGGTATCATAGATTTCATCCCGCTGTAAAACAGCTTCATTTGTTGGATACACATACATCTGATTTCTGTTGTATGAAAGCTATTTGATAAAATAACTCTGCCGTATTCTCGCCGGAGATCCGAGAGCAGAGCTCCTGAAAGCTGAATTGACTCATAACATGACTCATAGAATTGAACCCATGTATGTTATCATTTCTGCAATAATCTTATGTGACATGAACTAGTCTTAATATTAGATGGCTAAAAAAGAAAAAAATATTAGATGGCTAACCTGCACCTAAGTATATTCTCTTCATCTCTTCAATCGAAAGTAAAGTAAAAATTGTACTAAAAGGACTTCTATCTAAAATAAATTTTACACAATGCATTCGCTAAATTCGATATTCCTAAGGCCTTCTTTAATCTAATACGTGCAGTCCCGAGTGTATTTGCTTGGAAGTTAATATTGTGCAACAGATATCACTTTCCTACGTGAAAATTGTGGTTAGATAGATAGTAAGCAGCGCGTAATTCATTCACGTGTGTTGCTGACATCTATACGGTCTGTAAGGAAGTGATTTTCCCTGAAACAAAAGCCAGAAGATTCTGCTTTCAGCAGTATATATACACTAAATTAAATGCACAGTTAGCGATTTAGATTTAATTCCAATTCAGTTAAGCTCATGGACATCATAAATGTAAATATGTGTGTGCACAAATATTTAGATAGATATAGATAGATAAATAGATAAATAGATAATTAGATAGATAGATAGATAGATAGATAGATAGAAATTTAGATAGATACACCAACTGTCAGACAGACAGATTGATACATGCATAATTCATACAAACATGAATGCAAGCATAAATATAGGTATATGTATTATATCTGCGCACAAATTTATCTATATAGATACAGGTTGATAGTGACTTCGAATTTAGTGCTGCTTGTTGTTGAGCTTTCGTAAACGTTTGTAATAGCGGAACATTAAAAAAAAAAAAAAAAGATATATTGCCATTTTGTTTTTTAATTACATGGAAAATGTATAAGGCGTAAAATGTTCTTTCACAATGCAATGTACATTAATAAACCCAGCAATATTCTGTTCATTGAATGAAGTACATAGCAATGAACTTAAGAATCTTTTCGCCACATTCAAAGGCCGAGATTTTCTCCTTTTGGGTTTCTACTCGTGACTTAAAGCAAATATTAACGTATACCTACTGTGTAGATTGTCATAACATATACATAAGTCCTAATGTTATGTACATTCTCAATCGCATATTTTTGATTTTATTCACACCCTTTTTCCCTCGGAATACCTAATCCCCTACCAATTTGGTTATTTCCCCTGATAACAAGTTTTGTTTCATCCAAACAAACAGATTTGAATTTTACGAAAAGATAAGAAATCAATATCTTAATGTTAATGGTTTAAAAAATCAATATTACTTTTATAAAATTGCTACTTAATTTTTCAGATTATTTAGTTTGAACAAGAGAAAACAGTATGTATTTCAATAAATAGAGATCATTTAGAATATTCAGACTACAATAGCGTTTATAAAAATATTAGAATTCAAAATTATTTGAAATAAGTAACATCAGCATTATTCGAAAACAATTTTGCAAAAGAAATCTCGTTTATCATTAGCTTAATGTCAATTTATTTCTACATTATATTTTCTATATTTCATATATTTGAAAATTAGTAAAAAAATATGAGCGTATTGTTCATTTTCTACCTACTTATGGAATATTTACTTTATATATGTGTGTATGTGTATATGAGTGTTTTTGAGCGCGTGTGAGTGCGTGAGTGGATATTTTGCATTCATAATGTTGTATCAGTTTTTGTTGAGATCATACCTTCATAAAAATTATAGCTCGCTTTTCTTTTCGCGAAATAAATTCTGTATTCTGTATGTATTAAAATGGTAATTCATATGTTTCATACTGGGAACCAATTAATACTAACATTGAAAGATAACGACAGAGACACATCACTGAGCACTAATTCATTCGGTAATACTTTCTTTCGCTGCGATCTTAGAGTAGTTTTGTCATCATCATTGCTGAAAAGACAACACGATTATCGTCAGGGATTAATTCTAATTTTCAATAAATCAATAAGGAGTTTTTTTAGCGAATTAATATAATAATCTGTTGTAATAACGCCTAGTAGACTATAAATTCAATTTAATGACAACAGTTATGTAAATGCAGATAATTTAACAAATACACCGGCACAGAATTTTCTGACCGAATTTTGTCTTATGTGGTAACATGTAACATAAGAGAAAGAACATTATTAGCTAAATGTTTACATATTCATTTGCTGATTTCTAATCCTTTTACATATTGGCATATATGCAATTCATACATTAGTTTCTGTATATACATATATATATATATATATGTGTGTGTGTGTGTGTGTGTGTGTGTGTGTGTGTGTGTGTGTGTGTGTGTGTGTGTGTGTGTGTGTGTAAAGTAAACAGAAAATGGAGAAATATCGATTCACAACAATTGACTTACATCGATTATTACCTTGTAATTCAATACAAATAGATTACCTCCCATCTAACAGTTGTCTCTGTTTCCAATGTTGTATGGTATTGCCATTGATATGTTAAGAATAATATTCATCGTATTTGGAAATAAAACCGATCTGGAACATGGAGCTTCATCAGAGTGAAGAAAAATGCATACATAGAAGAAAAGAAAAGAAGACCCTAGAGATGAAAAGGAATGGCTGAATATGTTTAAATTATACTACTTTCCTTATGTGTCTCTTTGTGACGTTGAGGAAATGACTAAACTTAAAATAGTAATTGGTGGGTTAATTTCTTCTATGGAAATAATAGGGTGGATAAGTAATAAAACACGTAAAAATATTTTTTAAATAGCAATAATGGCATGAGACAACAGGTTTAGTCAGAGAGGGAATGAAGGAACCATAAAGTTTTGAAGCAACCAAAACAGTTTTTAATAATAGTGTTTATAATACTAATTTATTATTTCTACCACAACAAAGTGGTAAACAGTTTATTTCAATTATTTGCTTACTAATATGTGGTAAAGTTCAACCGCCTATTGCCGTAATGGGATTGATCAAGGTCCAGCGGTCGGTATAATTGGTCAGTTAAATTTAAAAACATTCTGTCAGTCATACGAAAAAAGTATACGGATAAATCCTTAAACTTATTAAATTATTACAATTTAATTACTTGCTAATCAATAATATTAATACGCTAACGTTTTTGTTGCTGTACGTATCTGTTGTATAAGTCGCACTTTCTTCGAAGTGGCAAAGCGAGAGAGAGGAGTACAGAGAGGAAGTAAGAGAGAGAGAGAGAGAGAGAGAGTAAAAGAGAGAGAGTAAAAGAGAGAGAGTAAAAGAGAGAGAGTAAAAGAGAGAGAGAGTAAAAGAGAGAGAGTAAAAGAGAGAGAGTAAAAGAGAGAGAGAGAGAGAGTAAAGAGAGATTGAGTGGTGACGGCGTTCGCTTTGTATTTGTATATGTTTCAGAGAGAACGTAAGAGAGAAAGAGAGAGAGAGAGAGAGCGTAAGAGAGAGACAAAGAGAAAGTGAGAGAGAAAGAGAGAGAAAGAGAGAGACAGTGAGTGTTGACGCTGTTCATTTTGTGTTTTTAAATGTTTATCACATTGCAAGAGAAGTAGATACATAGATATATATACACATTGTTAAATCAAATGCGAGAGAGAAAAGGGGCACAAAAGAAGTGAAAGTGAAAAAGAGAAAGTGAAACAGACAGTTCATACATAGATACATTGACACAGCAAATATTGACTGTTAATTTTAACTTGCATTACTATAAATGATAAAATTAACTCACAAATGGCTGAGTACTCCAGAGACATGCATAACATTAACGTAGTTTTATGTGTGTGCATAGTATAGGTTAGTTAAAACATGTTTGCAATAAGTGTCACGTGATGGAAATCAACGCAATTACCAAACATTCATTCATAAATCCATTTATTATTTCGCTCCTTTGCATTTCAATTTGTACATTTGTACCCAGAAATTTTCAACAACTGCACGCCAGATGAAATGGAAAAATGAGTAATTTTATCTCCTAAAAATTTTGACTGTCTTGCAATAAATGAAAAAGTTCCTGATATTATACCAGAGGCACTTAAAACATACTTAAGCACAGATTCAGTGTCCTGCAATAATGAAGAGGACGTTCATAAACTCACTTCATGCGGTATGCCTTGTCATTGCCTTAATTTAAAAGTAGGGGCTATTGTAATGCTGGTAAGAAATTTTGCGATCAGTCAAGGATTATGTAGTGGAACTAGCATTAAAGGGCAAAGACTTCATGAACATTGTGTAAAGGCACTCAAATAGGATAACGTACAAGGCCAAAAGCATGGTGTGACATACACACAGAATATTGTCTACCATGAAGTACTGTGAGGAAGACCTCCGCACCAACTAGCATCACTATCACACCAGCCGCTCCATCATTACACATCCACATACCACCTTTAAGATCAGGGAACCAATTGGGGGCCCACTGGATCTCTCACAGCATACCAGCAAGCCACAAAATTGCACCAGTCAGCATCACCATTAGCTCCAGGCCCGTCATATAAATGTACGTATTTATGTATGCGTGTGTGTGTGTGTGTGTGTGTGTGTGTTTGTATTTGTTCCACCACCACCATTGCTTGACAACCGATGTTGGTGCGTTTCCGTCCCTGTATTTTAGCTGTTCAACAGAAGAGACTGATAGAATAAGCACCAGACTTACAGGGAATAAGTGCAGGGATCAATTTCTTCGACTAAAGGGTGGTGCTTTATATGACTGTTTCACTTCCTTAGGTGCAAACTTGCGTAACTCCATGAGCGTTAAGGTCCTGATATTGTAAACATTCTGAAAAAAAGACGCGAATATATCAAAGTTCAGTAGCACAATGGTAGCGTAGGTGGCTATTAAGTGGTAAAACTAAATAAATAGAAAAATGGTTGATAGTGTAAGGGGGGGGAGTTAAAGATTGGCTTTAAAGATAATGTAAGGTATATAAACACAGAGCATCTAAGAATATAGTGTACAAAGATAGCCACGAAGATAAGAGAGAGGACGAAGATGTAGAGAATGATAACGTAAAATAATAAACAAAATAGTGCAAAATGAAAGGGATTTCAAGAGAATAATAGGTGCCAGTTGTATTCTTGTCGTCTATAGGAGTTGGGAAGGAAATCTAGTAGTAACTGCGCGGGCTACTAACCGCAAGATTCTGAGTTCGATTCCAGGCAGTGACCTAAATAATAATGATAATAATAATAATAATAATAATAATAATAATAATAATAATAATAATAATAATAATAATAATAACAACAACAACATCTAAAAGTACCTTAGGAATAAGAACCCAGGTTCAAAATTTCCCTAAGACAGCTGATGAAGGCTGAAGAGTATATCAGCCGAAACGTTGTGTTAACAACAGCCAAGATGAGGGCAAACGTCCGTCAATTGTAAATAATGTAAGCAATGTACATAATTCGTTATCTCTTAAATATAGAACTGTATTATTTATATATACATATGCATGTATGTATATATATATATATATATATGTGTGTGTGTGTGTGTGTGTGTGTGTGTGTGTGTGTATAAACACACACATTCGTGTATGTTCATGTGAGAGTGTGTGCATGCGCGCGTGCGTGAGGTAATTCCTATTAAAAAAGAATACACGTTGCATACAATTAACGGTTGTTCTAACTTTAATTACGCCGCACTAATATAATAGAATTCATACTATTTTCAAATTGTGTTAGAAATTGATTTAAAATCAAAATTGGAAATACTAGTATAAGCATTCTCTGTAGATATTTTTCTGATCAACGCTTCATCCTATACACATTTCTCTCACTATTTCATTATTTCCTCAACTGACAAATTGATGAAATAAAATATTTGTGCAAACAAAAATAAATAGACAGTGATAAAAAGAAATGCACCATCGCCTTTAATTTTAATTTATTTCACCGGATATTAAACATTGCAATGAATGGATATTTAACATAACCCGCTTTTATTTCAGTAAATTACTAGAATTTACACGGGTAATTTAAGTATGGTTCATGAGATACTTTTCTCTTATCTGCATTAGTGAAGCATAGTATTTAAATATCCTGAAATATCCTCCCGCAGGAAATTTTACACTGCAATAAGTGTTAGTAGAGGAGCAATAATTGTGTGTACTAGAAAGGGGGAATATCACGAATTTAGCTGTATGTATCAGGCACATCAAAAACATATCACAGAAAAGAGTTTAAAAGAATTTTAGTGTTGGAAAACCTATTGGAAAGGAATAGAATTAGATAGACATAAACGAAAAGAAAGAAAATTGTACAAAGGATACAAATTAATGATAGACGTCAAAAACCAGTTGGAAGAACAAAGTTATTGATGATAAACATTACTTAAATGTGTTCTTTTTTTCATTGATTTCAAATATAGGCACTGTGCCAATAAGATTGATGTAGGTAAACGTCAGTTTTACCCATCTCTTTAACTTACTGTATTTTATAATATCAAGATAGCAATGTTAAAAGTTAAATGCACCCTTTAAATTAACAGAACGCAGAATATAACGGGAAGATGCCATAGAAACTTAAGGCATAGCGTCTGTTGATATGACACTTCTCCTATTCCCTGCCCAGAGAATATTTTTAATATCAACACTAATTCGATGCTGTAGTGATTCATTTTATTTACATATATGTTAATCTCTACGTACACATAGAAATCTCACTGAGGCGTATGCAGATTGTTTCTCATAGATAAAATACTACACCTACTTCATGAAATAAATGCAACAGCGCATCAAGATACAATAATAATATTAAATAATCATTTGCAGTTATTCTTTTACGAAAAATGACGTTCATAACAACATTTCTTATGTATTTAAAAATATTTTCTGTATTAAGTATTTTATGAAATATGAGTTAGTGATCAGAGGAATTGGAAGAGCCTGTGGTTGCAGGATAGGTGTGCAATCTATATATCGTTAAATATGTGATGCGACATTCAGGTAAAGAACATGCATATTTGCCATGTACATTTAGATATATGACAAACACCCTTTTTTTCCTTTAAGAGAGATTTTTTTTTTCTCCGCGAGAACTGCAGTGAATTTACCTTTAGAAGTTGAAATATGTCAAAAACATACTTTTACCTAAAGTTCCTTTATGCCTAAAATCCGCTTGCCGTGCACACTGCTGCATATATATATGCATGCATGTATGCATGTATGTATGTATGTATGTATGTATGTATGTATGTGTATCTAAATATACTAACAGAGACGCGCGGAATTAAAATAACATAGTTTGTATATATATATACATTAGCGTTATGTTGAAACAGGTGATACGGAAAAAGTGTAGCATTAATGACAAACCATTTGCAGAGTAAATGATGGGCTAATTCGATTAAACGACTTATCATTCGTCTATTTGGAGTATTCCAGGCACTAACCAGTCAATTGATGGTGGGAGTAGTATGTGATTTTTGAACGCACCGAAAAGCTGTTAGTGGATATACTCTCCTTTGCGGCAGTCGGCGTTGCGTCTAACATGACCTATCGTCTGAAATTTTGACACCTCCTTCGGGTTTGTTATCCACTAATGCTCATAAAGTAAATTTGGAGGAACTGTGGTTGTTAATATGAGGTAACAAGGAACCAATGAGGTGATAGACTTGCCCTTGAACTTTGAACGTCGGTGTAAATTCATGTTCATCTATCTCTTTAGATGCACCAAAAGCAGTCATTTGAAATGCAGTGTTGCATTGTTGGATATTTTTTCAGAAAATCCTTTGACTGAATGGAAGTGCCTTCTAGGATGACCTATAAGATGTTGATGAGAAACTAGTAGTGCTTGCAATCTTACATCCCCGGCCGAGCAGTGCATGCTATTAGTTTCATTCGGAAATCCTAAAGCGTAGCAGAAATGACAATTTCAGTTTAGCCCACCAATTTGGACAACATCATAACTTTTATAAGAATGGAGTGGATCTGAAGCAGGTCCAGGTGTTGTGAGGAATGAGTTTGTAAGTGGTCTGTTTCTGAGAGCTATTCTATTGCACATGTGTCTAATCATTAAAACGTTGTTTTAATGATCCAGCACTAAGTGCTGCAGCTTGCATTTTTTGATCTTGAGAAAGTCTCATCTACCTTTTGTCTTGAGACTCCATTAGACTTGCTACAGCATGCATTTGCTGATCTTGAGAAAGTTTCATCACACTTCTGTCTTGAGACTCCATTTAACATGCCACAGCATGCGTTTGCTGACCTTCAGAAAGTCACCTTTCCTTTCGATCCTTGGACTCCATCAGACGTGCTGCAGCATGGCTTTGCTGATTTTCAGAAAGTCTCATTTCACATCTGTCTTCAGACTTCACTGGACGTGATGCAGCATGCATATGCTGATCTTGGAAAAATCTCATCTCCTTTCTCGCTTGAGACTTCGTTTGACGTACTGCAGCATGCATTTACTGTTCTTGACAAAGTATTATCTTCTTTCTCTCTTGCGACTCTCGCCTTCGGTTTTCTACAATCCCCATTGCGTGATACTTGTTTCTGGAGAGATTACGTATGTATGTATGTAGCATGTCTTTATTTTTGTATGCAGTATAAATTAACCAAATATAATCAAATAAACGAAATAGAAGTACATGTATGAACTACTAGTTTAAGGGTAAATTTGCATCGGCTGCAATAATTATTAACTGGTAATTGAACAGTCAATGTGTATTTTTATATATCTTGGAAATGCCATCTCATTGTTTTTCTTTTTTTCTTTTGTCAAGAGTTTCACCCCAAGCCGTTCGTTATGTCAGTCAACACGCATTCACTCCATTTCGCTGTCGTGGCCGTAAAGACGAAAAGTTGCCGATGAGTAATGTAGAATTAAAAGTGAAAGACTAAAAGTGAAACGATATTATGGTCTTATTAAATTACAATTAAAAGTGAAAGAATAAAAGTGAAACAATATTATATCACATTACCATATAGATGTTATTCTTTCACATTTGACATGTAACACGAAACAAGTACCAATGTTGTATTGTTCTCATCCAAATGAAAAACAATTACATGTTGACTTTCATGGGTTCTGATACTATTACGATGTAAAATTTGATTTCCTTTGGTTCAGCCATTTGAGAATGAATTGGGAACTGGCAGACAAACAGCTATATATATCAAGTTATTCCTGAAAAACGGATACACAAAATGCGTCATCTGAGCATCCCGTATATGTATATCAGGTATATCAGGTATATCAGGTATATCAGAGTCATAGGAAGTTCAAATATTGTACACTCTTCTAAGATATACAAAATATATTATTGAACACTCTTCTTAAATACATGAAAAACATGAATGAAATGTATTGTCTGAATATCTTTTCGTTCTTAATAGCTCGTTCAGAACAGTCGCCAAAAACATAGTTTATCGGAGAACAGTTTCTTTCCACATATCTATGCAATTAACTAAGCCCTGCTGATACCGATTATACTTACTGCTATTTGTTATATTAAAAATTTAATTCCCTGATTAATTTCTAATTGAATCATCATATTTGCTTCATCTTACTAATGACATCATTTTTTTGTTTTCGTGATTAATGAGTATTTATTTTTACGTATCAACGTTAAATCTACTTGCATCTTTTACTGTACTTTGCTTTTGCGAAGGCAATCAGTTCAATTTTCTGCCAATCACATGTAGCCTCTTTAGATAAGATCACGAAATTATGATTATAGAGCCTCGCACGATTCTGAAAGAGCCACACTTCAGACAAGATTTCTAATTCCAATACTTCTCCAATTAACGACCGTTTAGTAACATAAATGTTAGAACCAGAGGCAGTATTAGCAGCAGCAGCAGCAACAGTAGCAATAATAGGGGCAGCAGTAGTAGTAGTAGTACTAGTAGTAGTAGTATATTTCTGACGGTAAAACCTTTTTGATAACAAACACAATTCTACAATCACTACTACAATGTTAGCTTTAGGAATATTTTCTCTCTCCCTCTCTCTCTCTCACGCACTCACTCTATCTCTCTCTCTCTCTCTCTCTCTCTCTCTCTCTTTATCCCACATACACATTATATATATATATATATATATATATATATATATATATATATATATATATATATATATATATATATATATATATATATATGCAGGGTGTTTGGGCAAACACAACAGTTTACATAACAGGGAAACGAAACACATCTCATCCAAAAATGAAAGTATGTTCAAAATTAAAGCATATTAACTATATTATGACGGGAATGTAACAGATTAGTCAAAGACGCCACACTCAGCTTCCATTACGGCCTCAAGACGGCTCCAGGACCTGGACCATGTGTTCATCACTGTGTGTCTGAGAAGATCGACAAATAACTTCTCGATCTTGACTAGCTGGTGGGACATTGTGTTGGTGACATTCTCTGCATAGCATCACACTATAATCCGTGGAATTAAAATCATTTCAATAAATTAGCCTGAAATTGGGGCTGGCGAATTTGTAGAAATTCAACTACAACCTCCTTTGACTCGTCCCTGTGGTATGGTTCAAATATTTTCCCAACAACCCTCTAAGAGATTGAGCATAGTCTGTAACGGCTTCACATAACCACCAACATTGAGCCCAATGCTCTGTTCGAAAATGACTGCATTAATTCAGGTGTGAGGATGGAATTGCAATGGTTGCTGTGATTTGTCATGTTTGTTAAGGATTCATAGTCACTGTTGCACCTGTCCATATCACGTCTTACAGTGTTCCGTGTTACAATCATTGAGCAACCATCATAAGAGGTCGCATGTTGATAACCAGCCAGAATATTAATAATACAAGTAAACGTATTCCAATATTTAAGCAGCTTCCATTTTTTTCATGGCAGGTCATATTTGCTGCAATACAACTTTAACATTTATGATCTACCACGCCATTGTCTGTTCACAAATACATCAAGCTCTTCCTGAAAAACGGACACACGAACTATGTCATAGGTATCCCTAGCACCCCTGGCCGGCCGTTGCGCGTGCAACATCGATATCCCACTCTGTGCCTGTGAAAGCTTGTATCCCTGTTGTAAGGCTTTATTTCCAAACACACCAGCTTAATTTAATTCGTCCTTTGTCGAAAAACACCTGTTGATATGCCCTGTTATTATTATTATTGTATTTGTGTAACATTGTTGTTTTTTACTTTCTTGTTTTTGTATATATTCGCTACTTTCTCCCAAGAAATCTAAAGCTCTTAGCTTAGTTTTTCCTTGGGGCTGGCCAGATTGGAGCAATATCGAGTATAACTAGCCGAAATTACAAAGATAACCTGTCCTGGTTTTCTTTGCATCGTCTATCTGGATGTTTTGTTGTCCCTTTCCCGTATTACCTAATTGACTGGATGTTTTACGTTCTTGTCCCATTTTCTAGTATACATATATATACATACATATATTAATATATATATATATAGCGGCGTACGTACACTTTGTCTCGTATACATATTTCTAAATCTTGTACGACTCTATCTATGTCTATCAGCCCTTTCACCCTTATTCGTTCATTCCACTCTTCGTTATTTCGTTCCCTCTAGCTCATATTTCCTTACCTTCTCTTCTTGCTCACTTTCCCTTCACTTTCAACTTTACTGTGTCCCTCTCATTTTTTCTCACCCCTCCTTAATTCTTTTGTCCCTCTGCCGCTGCCTCTAACTCTCTCTCTCCTCTCTTCCAACATGACCGCGTTCGGCCAAGACTGATCTTTCTTTCTTCGCCGGCCGTTGTGCGTGCACCATCGATATTCCTCCCTGTGCCTGTGAACTCTTATATCCCTACCGTAAGGCTTTATTTCTGCATACGCCAGCTTAATTTAGTTCATACTTAGTCCATCTCGACTGATGAAAGAAACCTCCGAATGAACTGTCCTTGTTTTCTTTGTGTCGTCTATTTGCATGTTTTGTTGTCCCTTTCTTGTATTACATACCTGTCTGGATGTTTTGCGTTCTTGTCCCATTTTCTATTTTCTCACACTCTTACTTCCTGTTTCTGTTGTGCCAGTATTTCAAAGGTCCAGCCTTGCCAATCTGTGTCACGCTGAATATCCTCGAGAACTACGTTAAGGGTACACGTGTCTGTGGAGTGATCAGACACTTGCACGTTAATTTCAGGGGCAGGCTGTTCCGTTGATCGGATCAACTGGGACCATCGTCGTCGTAAGCGACGTATTGCCAACAACTCAAAATTATATCAGCACAGAGAAAATGTTACGTTGGTGTTACAATTCTTTGAGCCAGAGAAATTTAACTAGTAATATAATATTCTAACTGAATTAATTATTGTCAATTTCAAATATTATTTTACTTCGTTCAGTAAGTACATCTTCGTTCTACTCTTAAATATGCAACAATGTACCTGTTGACATAGAAATCTAGAATTATTTATTCAAAAGATAGTTCAAACACGCTTTTGTTATGAGTAACAATAGTTTAATTTGTATTAACATATTTAATACAAGAAACTAAAAAGCTAAGTAGAGATAATTATGTCGCGGAGAACAATATCGGACATCCATTGTTACTATTTTAATTAAGTTTTTAATTTTCTTCAATACATTTTGAAATATTACAACTCAATGGATCATTATTATTAATTTCTGTTTATTTATATTAAGATTTATAATGTTTCAGAAATTTATTTTATTAAGACTTCTTAACATTTCATAAAGTGGGTTTATTATATTTTCTTAAGATTGTGCGTTATCATATTAATAGGGCGGCGAGCTGGTAGATTTATTAGCACTAATCGACTGGCCCATTCCCCACAAATTTCGGACATTGTGTCTAGAGTAGAAAAGAATATTTCGCCCATGGATGGAGTGGTGAGGTAGCAGAATTGTTTGCATGCCGAGCGAAATGCTTAGCGATATTTCGTCTGCTGTTACGTTGTGAGTTCAAATTCCGCCGAGGTCGACTTTGCCTTTCACCCTTTTGAGGTCGACCAAATAAGTACCAGTTATGCACTTGGTTCGATGTAATCGACTTAATCCCTTTGTCTGTCTTTGTTTGTCCCCTCTATGTTTAGCCCCCTCTGGGCAATAAAGAAATTAATATTTCATCCATGAAGAAGGCGACATCGAGATTCAGATAAGAGCACTCAGACGTTATCTGAAGGGTACATGTTCGGGTCCCCTATCCACATTCTCACAACTGTTTATGAAGGTGAGCAAGCAGAGTGGTTTGGATTCCGGGCAAAATACTTAGCGGCATTTCCTCCGTCTTTACGTTCTGTGTTCAAATTCCACCGACGTTGACTTTGCCTTTTCATCCTTTCGGAATGAATAAAATAGGTACCAATGGATGACTGGTGCCGATGTCATCGACTTAAATCATCCCCGAAAATTGCTGGCCTTGTTCCAAATCTCGAGACCAATATTTTATTCGTTTAGCATACACACATACACACATACAAACACACACAGGTGTATATATATATATATATATATATAATGTAACAAAAGTGCAATGGAGGACAATAAAACATTCAGACAGATAGACGATACACAGGCGGTCAGAAGAGACAACAATGAGAAGGACAGGGGATAAAGAAAGGACGGCTCATACGTGGCCTTCTGTCTACAGTCAAGTTACCAGACGTCCTTACTGTTTCGTGAAGTTACACTTCAGACAGTTCGATCTGGCTGCCCCAACCCCAAAAGTCTAAGCTAGCGTATGAGTATGGTAACAAAGACAAACAACGGAGATAATGGTACACAATTACAAGTACAAACAACAGGAATATAATAAGTATCTTTCGACTGAGAACTTATCAAATTGAGCTTGCGTGTATGAAGTGAAAGCCTAAAGGCAGAAACATAAGAGATATACATAAGAAGTGTTGGCGGTCGGCAGTCAAGCCAAGAAAGAGAGATCATGGCTTACATGACTCCAGTCACGTGGAAGCAGGAGTGAGGGCAGGGGAAGTGGGATTGTAGGATTAGAAAAAAATCAAAGAGACAAAGGTGCAGGGAAGATAAACGAGGAGAAAAAGTGGGAGTTAAAGAGAGGGCCAAGAAATGTGTGAGAGAGAGAGATAAGGGGGAGCGACAAAAAGAAAAGCGAGAGAGAGAGAGAGAGAGAGAGAGAGAGAGAGAGATCCGGTAAAACAATACTAGTAGAATGTAGGATAATTCTAAGAAAGTATTCTGTGTTAAGTTTGTTTCAAAAAGTTGTTCTCCGTTTTGATTTGGTTGTTGCCGTGTATACGACTATATTTTAGTGTATTTATATATATCACTGCCTATGTTTTGATGTCTTGCGGAAAATCTTTTTATTACTTTCTATTCTATTACTCTTAAATACATAGCAAAGAATTTGCGTCCTTTCGTATAATATTCATCTTTATGCGATATATTTGTATTCAGTGTATATTAAAGAAAAATAAGAATAGGTGATCGAGAGAGAAATATGTAGCTCCTATAAGTCAAACATAATGAAAATTATGCGAGGATTTTCATTTGCTGAAGGAGTCTGACAGATTTCCTAACTAATGAAGCATGTGTATTTTGCGTGAGTGGTATGCTTTTCATTAAAACACTTTTGGGTATAGAGTATATATGAAGAAACTCATTGTCTATTACTTGCAATAATTAATATATTAGTAAACTGCTTCCAGGGGGATCAAATAACCACGCAGATGCTCCAAACGTCTTGCTAATTAAAGCGTCACGTTGCTTCATCGTTACATTGTATTCATACATATAACTTTGGTGCGTTATGTTGCATGACACATCATTCTCTGTGTGTATCAACGCACCGTTTTGTGCTTAACTCGCAATTCATGTTGTTATTTCAGTTTGATACGTCTTCACTTCCTCTCAAATAATATTTATTTAGGCATCAGGGCATTTAGTTGATTTCCTCACAAGGAAGGTGAAAGTTTTCTGATGTCATTTTCTCCTCAATTTCAGATGAGATTTTTCTGGAAAATTTTATGAATTGCTGAACGTGTTTTAAGTATATTTTCACATTACTTGACATTGGACCAGTGGTTTACCTTTCATCAAGACTCATTGAACTTGACACATATTTTAGAAGCCACTTTTTAAATTTACTCTTTCAAATTCTTTCCAATGTTGGTATTGGAGGGATTTGCAAAATCAAGTTTGTTTCAGTAACTCATATCTATTCGTCTACATGGGTTTAGCTATTGGCAATCGTTTAAGTAACTATTTCTTAGATTAAAGGATATAGATTTCTCAATGCGATTCTCTTTCTTAGTTCATCCTCAGTTTAACTACATTTAACAACATTGATGCAACACGATCAAAGATCGTGTTGTATCAATGCTGATTTTATATATAGTTTCCATTTATTATAAACTTTGAAGCAAACAACGTACATGACATTTGTTTGCGAAATTCTTTCATATACACACACACACACACACACACACACACACACACATATATATATATATATATATATATATATATATATATATATATATATATATATATATATACACATATATATATACACACATATATATATATATATATATATATATATATATATATATATATATATATATAAATATAGGACCAATGAAACAAGACCGTTTTGAAAAGTTTATCGTTTAAACTATTTTTATGTTTGATTATATTGTCATTTCTGTACCACTCTGACAAAACTGTCCGATGAGCGGCAACTGAAACTTGAGTAACAGTTTTTGTGATATTTCTTCTGCTTTACACTCTGGTATTTGAGTACACTTTTTTCACCTTGTTTCACATTTATGTGGTCACTCCAGTGTAACTCGCTCCATTTTAAGAAAGTTTGAGTGACTCTACACAAGTAGGAAGAAAGATTTCAAAAAGCATAAAGATATGAAACTTTACCCATTGGATTTTTCACTTAAAAATATACCTATCCCTACACAGAAACAATATCTCAAAAGTCTTATAATAACAACCGAAGAGTTTCTTCGAAGATTTGGATGGAAAGCCGTGTTCTTTGATACAAAGCAGAATACTAATGGAAGCAAATACAGACATAAATCTTCAAAATATCAACCGCCTATTCCGGAATTAGAAGCCTTTGAAAACGACCTTTTCGGGCTCATTAGAAAAAATAGATTGCGTAAATTACGTAACCAACTACAGAGAGATATGAAGGAAAAAATTAGGGAAATAAAGAACGGGGACTTGAGGTAGCCTATCGATGGCTTCACCATTGATGGTAGAAGGCCTATTCAGGACGCTGTTGAAATGTTCAGCCAATCTCTCTAATACCTTTTCCTTATCGGTGATCAGTCTTGCCCCGTCAGCACTAAGGAGGGGAGACAGTGTTCTTGCAGTAGTAGGGACGTAAACTTCCTTCAGGCTGTCATAGAAATTCTTCATGTCATTTCTGTCTGCAAAGCCCTGTATCATGTCTGCTTTGTTGCTAAGCCAGGAATTCTGCATCAGGCGCAACTTCGTTTGGATGGTGATCCGTACACTCCGCAGTCTGTCCTTCTTTGAAACTGACTTGGGGGTCAGTGAAGTGAGCTTTGTAAACACGATGCTTTTCCTCTAGTAGTTGCTTGATCTCCGTGCAGTTCTCATCAAACCAGTCCTTGTGCTTCTTTGTAGATGGCCCAAAGCATTCCATGGCTGTGTCGTACAACGTCACCCGGAGTGCAGCCCAGGCTTCCTCAATATCCTTGTCTTGTAGCACCATGGAGTCCAAGCGTTGCTCCTATGTATCGGTAAATAGCTGCTTGACCTTTCTATCCTTCAGCTTGCCGATGTTCAAGCGTTTCGGTGTTTTCCTATTTTGTAGTCGTCTCTTGGGCTGCACTCCAAGGTTGAGTTTGGATACAACAAGGCGGTCTTGCCTGTCCCTCTTCCTTATAACGTAGTGGATGAGGTGCCAGTGCTTTGAGCGGGGATGCATCCATGACGTTCTATTGCGAGTGGGGAGGTTAAAGATGGTGTTGGTGATCAAGAGGCCATGCTCTGCACAGGTCGGGAGGAGTAGCAGACCGTTGCTGTTGCAGTTGCCAACTCCATGTTTCCTAATCACTCCTTCCCAGGAGATACTATCACGAACAACTCTCGCATTGAAGTCACCTAGAACGATGACCTCATAGATTACTATAGAACGACGGGATATTATTTTTTAGTCATTTCACGTTAATTTTTATGTTGAGTAAAATATCACTGGTTCACTTTCCTCGGTCTAGAATTATTAAAATATATGTTGGGCAGCAAAACCCGCACACCATATTACAATTAGAAATCTAGAACTCACTTAGCATCATGTGACAGGGTTTTCATCTCTGTGTACTATTCATACGTCTCAGCTTTCATTTTTAGGAAGATCTTCCATTTAATATTCACGAATATTTGGACGGTCATAATAGCTTTAGCGTAGCTTTTTATATTATGCTTCTTGTTATTGTATATATTAGGCGATTATTATTATTATTATTATTATTATTATTATTATTATTATTATTATTATTATTATTATTATTATTATTACATTACTCTAGATTGATTTTATTGTAGTTTGAATTTATACGAGTAGCGGGTTACTGCCTGCAACCTTAAATATCCACATGATTCCAATAAGCCAACAGGTTTTCAACCCCTTTTTAACAGTCTTCTCCGCTCCAAAGTGGCAAAACTTCAATAGACGCTGTACAGGACATTTATTCCAATCTCCTTTATCTACTTATCTATTTCATCTCTCATAATCATGAATGCACAAATTATCATCTATCAATCTTCACAGATTTCATCTTCCAAATTCTCAAACAAGGGGCAGCTTTTTCAACTTCTTGTCGTCTTTATTCACTATCCCAGAATCAAATGGAGATGATTGATCACTCACTATGCAAGTTCGATTTTCCTGATTAATTTAATATCTGGTTGGTTGTGTTTCCTTTTCTTATCCATTAGAGTGGGAAAATCCCTCAGACCCTTGAATGTTCTGACTCAAGTATACCTTGTATACAATTGTTATACCATGTATTTTGTGCTTCAAATCGAAAATTGTCAAAGTTTCCGGTGAAAAGCTTCCAAAATTTGATCATTCCCCTGTTTCTAGTATTCTCCATGAGTCAGCCTGGATCGCATTACATAAATATATGCCAATTGCTTCACCCAAAATTCACTTACCCTACCTTTTGTCTGTACGTTTCTCCCATACCCATACAGTAATTTTACCATTTTTTTGTTTGAAATGCTTGATCTACTGCTATAATAGTACGGCTGTCCATTATGTATTTTCAATTATAACTCAGTTCAAACAAAGCCATGATTTTGAAACACATACTTTCTTAGTCGCATTGCAAAATTAACCATGCAAAAGTTTCTCTTCAATCTATTCAGCAAATCCCCATTAAATTTCATTTTGTCTTTTTCCCAATTTCTAATGTCGATCACTTGTTCTTTATTCACATCTAAAGTGACTTTGCTCTGCTGCTCTGCAAATACTTAAGTAGGCTGTTTCGTTACATCAACATGCGTTGCATCCCACTCATCTTGTATACTCACAACTTGCAATTTGCTGCATCTCTTCATATTATATTTCATAGGCCACTAATACTCCAGTATTCCAAACCACTAACACCTCTGTCCTATCACATCTCATTTCATTGTTTGCTCATTTGGCATTTTAATTCCCTTGCTTCTGTCAAATGCTCCTCGTTTGTTATCGATAGAGCGTAATTTTGAAGCCTAAATTCCCTTACCACATCATTTTAGAAAATGCGAAGTTTTTTGTTGTTATTGTTGCTGTTGTTATTGTTGTTGTTGCTGTTGTTGTTGTTGTTCTTTCATTGTCAGAGTTCCTGACTATACTTGGTCTGGTTCATTCCGTGAGAGCGGAGAATAACTACCTCTGAAAGGTCTCACAGGGTATCTTTCAGCAAATTATACGCTTTGGTAATTGGATGTTAACTTATGATGGAAGATACTCAACAACCAAATTATTATTATTATTATTATTATTATTATTATTATTATTATTATTATTATTATTATTATTATTATTATTATTATTATTGCTGCTGCTCTTAATGAATCGTTATTATTATTATTATCATTAACATTATCATTAGTTTTATCGTTTAATCTGAGTGTATTTGTTGCAGTTATTTGTCGGGTCACACACAGCACCCTAAGTCAAGTAAAGGTTAAGAGACAATATAACTGAAAGCATGGAGAGGTCAGTACAGAAATGTACAGAACAATACAATAAAACCATATACCTTGGTAGTAGTAGTAGTAGTAGTAGTAGTAGTAGTAGTAGTAGTAGTAGTAGTAGTAGTAGTAGTAGTAGTACTATTACAGACACAGGAGAACATTTGGTGTATCAGAGGTTTGCTGCAGCTATCATATATTGTTGTTTTTCTACTAGCAGATGACGGCATTCAAATTTACAGCTTTTGCCTTACGATCTTCTAAGAATTTCTTATAGAGATGGTTTACCTGCCATGCTTTTGAAATACGATTTTTTATAAAAGCAAAGACACCTTCAATAGCAGGAATAATTTTTACTGTTGTATTTCAGTGTCTAGTTACTTATAATTGCTTTATCATTATTATTATTATTGTTCAACATTTGGTAGTTTCAGGCAAATTTCTACTGCATCACCTATTACACCCCCATGTTGCTGGGGCGTGTGCAGCATTGTGTTTCTTTTCCGTTGGTGGGAGTGTGCAAACACCTCCCGGTATTGTATTGCGTCAGTTATTTTTGTTTACGAGCGTGGTGCAGTCTTTTGTTGTGTTAATGTTTGTATTTTATGTTGAGTGTGTAATGCGTTTGTTACGCAGCTTACTGGTGGACGTTTATTTCATCGAATAATTGCTGTATAGACTGTGTCTTGTGTGTGTGGATTGTTTTGTTTAGGATGTATTATTGAATTGATAATGTCTTACGTAGAATGCGGGCTGTTCCTATCAGGGCTATATTTTGAATAGTGTGTAATATTGAGGATCCGGGTATAGCTTTTAAGTTTTTCGTTCACATGTTTTATTATTGTAATTCCTAATGATTCAATCACTACTTTTATTGTTTACATCTTCATGTCCCACATCTTGAGTACATGAATTTCGAGTCCTTTGAACTTTGACAATTTCTCCACTTCTTTTTAAACAATATTTGTGTTCCTCTAGCCTTCTTCCTGCAGCCTTTCTTTTCGTCTGGCAGTACATTCTGGCTGCCAAGGTGCTCGTAATTGCTTTATAGAAGCATTCCTGTTAACAGCATCCACAATAATGGTAAGCAGATGATTGGTCTATAGTTGGTAGCTGTATTAAACATGCTCTTATATTTCATTATAAGTATTTTCCTCCCTCTAGTACTAAAATCTAGAATTATTCCTCCATTAAGGCAATGTTCAATCATTCCATTAGCCTCCCAGTTAAACTACGAAATTTCTTTAGCCAGTACCCTTGAACTAAATCTGGTTCTGGGCCCGTCCAATTCGGCATTTTCTCAAACACTTTACACATTAATGCACTTGTCAAGCGCAGATGAGGCTGCTTCAACCATTAATTACTTTAACCTACTTCAACATTTAATTTACTACTTTAACCCTTAATTTCTTTAACCATACTGCGTCTCCATCTGATTGACTGCCGTATCCCAAAATATTACACCAGAAAGTTCAAACTTCTTCTGCATTAGGTTTTTAACTTCAGTAGTTTCTTCTGTAATATTTATTTGGTTATAAAATCTCTGGTCTGTCTCAAATAATTTATTCTGTTGATACTGGTCTATTCTTTTCTGATATCTCGATAACTTACCTACTACTGCTATGATACGCTATTTCAACTCTTCTATTACTGTCCCAAATCTCTTCTCTTTGATTGAGTATCTTTTTCTCGGGAGAAGATTTGCATCTTGTGTTTCCTAACTTGTTCAGTTTCTAGGCTTCTCTTTCACTCAAATCTTGTCTTAAAGTTTTCACTTTATTTTGTTGTTTCCTTTTCCACATTTTCTCTTTTTAATCTTTATCTGTGAGATACCTGATCTTCTGGTAACCACTAACCCTCCTGCATAAGTGTTTCGAACAATGAGAGCGATGACCTTGGCCTTGAAAAGAACCAAGTCACCTTATTCTGTTTTTAATTTCTAAGAGAATAACTAATTATATATATAAATATTCTTTCATTCTTTTGTTCTTTTATTTGTTTCAGTCATTTGACTGCAGCCATGCTGGAGCACCGCCAGCATCGGTTGTCAAGCAATGTTTTGCTTGTTTCATTAAATTTATTGCAGAATCTGCATTTAGGCTAGTTTTGGTTAAAAAAAAAAAAAGCTTTAACCTTGAGCCGATTATATGAAAATTTCAATCTCCGTTTTCAGTCCTGAGCTTCTCAACACTGATAGATGGTTGCTTGCTGTACATCAGCATTTCGAATACGAAGCGTAAATGCAGAGGTTTCATGCGCCACTGCCCCTCCATTTGTTTCTACCCGGTCTTTTCTGCAGTCTCTTTCATTCGGTTTGCTTGTTTGGTGGCAGTGGCTTCAGGTTCTTTATTCAATTCAGGTTTAATGCCGAGATCCCTTACGAATTTGCACGCTTCCTTGACAATAGAATGTGATTTTCGCTGCATTCGTGTTTGCACACAAGCTGCAACATCCAGTCCTCTGTGCTAGATAGCGACTTGTTCAGTGCTCTTGCTATTGTAGTGGTCTCATAGCACAGTCCTAATTGTAATTATCATTATTTATTATTTTTTTTAATCTAATTTTCGTTGGAACTCCTGAAGCCTATGTTACCAACGGGGCAACACTTTAGTAACAGTTCTACTGGATATTCTATTCCGATTTCCTTTATATTCCTCTTGACTCATTTCTGATTTTCCTTTTTCCTGTCTTCTTCTTCTTCTTCTTCTTCTTCTTCTTCTTCTTCTTCTTCTTCTTCTTCTTCTTCTTCTTATTATTATTATTATTATTATTATTATTATTATTATTATTATTATTATTATAGACGTTTCTCAATATAAAATCACGTGAGGTTGATTGAATATATCATTTCTAGTGGGGGTTTATACTGTTCGACAAGTCACAACAAAGACTTCAGACAGGCAGCATCTTACGCAATATGCGTGGAGTTCCAAACAATACCGAATTTTGCAATACATCTAGATTGTAAGGTATTTCTAAGGTTTTCAGATGTTTTTTGGGAGGATTTATTTTTCAAATTGGATGGCATTGAATCAAATGCTCCGATGAAAATAGGGATAACCTATATGTTTGACTCTCGTAGCTGCTACATCTTAGCGATCTCAGTTCTCAGATCTGCATATTTATCAACATTTTCTCTTTCTTTCATGATTGTTAGTTGATCTCCTGGCACTGTCACGTCAGTTATTAGGCACTCTTCTTTGTCCCCCCTAAACGTTACTATTTTCTGGTACATTATGCTACACTTCTTGTGTCCGAATTCCATTTTAATACCAGTACTTAATTTTGGACCGTGTACACCGAAGAAATTACTTGTACCTTATGCTTGCTATACTACTTCGAATCATCCATGAACAGGACGTGGCTGATTGTTTGAGATGTTCCGTTTAGCTAGTATCCCAATTTCGTTTTCCTAATATTAAAGTCAGTGGGATCATGCAGAGAACAAAAAGCAACGGAGATAAGCTATTACCCTGGAAAATCCCTCTTCTGATGCTCAGAGTACGCAAGCTTTTTGCATAGGATGTAAACTCAGTTTTCCACCCAACATACCTCTCTTTAGAAAACTTGTTACATTCCTCGCATTTCCAAACAAATCTAAGCACTCAATGACCTCCGAATGCGGAATTATACCATAAGCTTGATGAAATTTAATTCCGGTCGTCCTCAAAATTGTTTTCCTTCGTTTCCAATCTTGAATTAACATTTTGCGTATCAATACTTGATCTTTGGTACCACTGCATATCCTCCTACCGCCTTTTTGTTCCGTCGATATTATGTTGTCATCAAGTAATTCGTGCAGGGTTTCTGCAATTCCTCGTGACATATTATTATTATTATTATTATTATTATTATTATTATTATTATTATTATTATTATTATTATTATTGAGTGAGAGAGCAGTGCATGCCATCAAAGTTACACTAGGGTAAAATATGCGAAGCCCAGTATACCCAGCATCACTACCCGTTTGATAAGGGTACATCAGGCACATGCATCACAACCTTATATGCGCGATATGATGATCTCATATCAAGAAAAACAGCGCATGATTTTGCAAATTACACCCAGTTAGACTTTGTTTCAGGTCTAGCTGCCTAGCCCGCTCAAATGGTCCTTGACTATGGATTGTTAAGGATGTTGAACGAAACACCAGTGTTTCTAGAGGTGAACTCAAACTCCAAATAATACTTCACAACATATGACTATGATGATACCCACTTCTGCTCGTGATCAGAGCTGCACATATCGTCAGGCACCAAATGCTATGTTCTTCAACTGGCTAAAGTCAAGCAGCTGACAAGCAATTCTGTGGTATTTTACCGAATATTTGCTGTAGCTCATCTTTTATACCAAGACAAACAATGTACATGATAAAACGTCCAATCAGTTAAGATCAAAAACCATGAGAGCTTGTGCCTGGTACTGCATCAGGGCATTTATTATTATTATTATTATTATTGATATTATTATTGTTGTTGTTGTTGTTGTTGTTGTTGTTGTTGTTGTTGTATTTGTTGTTGTTGTTGTTGTTAGGCGCCAGTTGCGTTCAGCTAGACTAAGTTCCATCAGCTGGGAGAACTGATGGATGTTCGCCTTTGGTATTTTGTACATTGACGATACACCTCTCGATGTAAAACGTCATGAGAATAATTTTGGCTCAAGCCCACAATGGACATCTAACTACAGATCAAAATGGAGGATGCAGAAAATATTATTGACGCTATCTTCTTGTCTTGCGATTACAATGTAAACAATGATATCAATATCATTTTTTCAGTCTTCATCGCCAAAGCAAAAGGAAATCTAGTAATATTCAAAGGAGCATTGAGAACTGTAGCAAAGTCTCGAACACAAAGAAAATCAAGAGATCTGCAGAACATTCACTATCAACATTTCTAACATCAATGGCAGGTGAGACAAAACCGCAATAGCATAAAAAATAAATAGATAAACACTAGTATTGTTGGAAACTTCAATTGAGGAATAATGCCTGGTAATTTTTAGTTCATGAGAAAAACATCTACGTATCTATGAGCAACAACAGCCGAAAACAATGCAAGCTGAAAGGTTGCTTTATAATAAATATATAAATATATAAGGAAATGAATGAATCTTTTCGAGAATATTGGTGGATATCCAGGTGTTTGAAGTATGAGTCAACTTTGCAACAGAATCTATGAGATTGGTTAGAAGATGAGGTTTGTAGTAAAAGATGATGAATATACATGTGTTTCAACGGGGTAGAATAATTGTACTTATTGCTTGGCTCCAATTTTATATATTTTGCATTGGAGTCATACGAATATGAATATGTAAATAAAGGAATGAAGAACCACCAAAATATAAAACTTTCCCCAGTGAAATACGAAGGGAAGTTAACATCCCGCGGAATGATTCAGCTAAAGTAATTAAAACAGCGTCAGCAAATCATTTGACAGATATTACAGTCAAATATCTTTGAATCAACCCCTGATCTCAAATAATGTTAAATTCATTTTGTTTTAGATACGTACTAATTTTTTATACGTTTACTTATGTGTTCTGTATATAACTGACAAACATTATCATGTACTTGTGGACCTATAATCCTGTCACCTGAATTACGAACGGTGAATATGAATGGCTACTTCACCGGTCTTCTACAATACACGAAGTAAGATTGGACTCACAAATATGTATTTGATATGTTTGCATAATATTCAGTTTGTCAATATTAAGAAACTATTGATTATCAATTCCACCTATTCATTGCCTACCATTCTATATGTATATATTTTTGGCATGTGTTATGTAGTATTGAAGGCCGAGAATAGGAATTTGATTCTTCCAAACACATATTACAAACATGATATTAATTTATGCAGAGTGCCTTCCTTATTGGTATTCATGGGACTTTGTTAGATTTGGGTGTTTAGGTCTCCTCTTTGTAAGTTAAAGAAGATGAGTGAATCAAGGCAGCTGCACCCAGTATCACCACTGATTGCGATAAATAAATGATTGTATATTCGTATTTCTTGAAATAAGGCATATATAAACTAAAGTAAAATCGATTTTTTTCTGCGAATCGCATTTGTACTTGTCAGGATATATTTCATATGTATATCATTAAAAAAAAAAAGATCGCTGTGGCGTCGAGTTCTCTGAATTTTTTAAAGTGTTTCATTCATATTGTTATGAATCTATTCTTCATGGTATTTACATGCAATGTCCTAGACGAAAATGCGCAAATAATAGAGTAAATACATCACAGCTATAAATCATACGGCTGTGAGTTATATTTGCCATCCGTTGAACATAATGATATAAACTATGTGTATGACCTACTTAAGTCGAAAAAATCATTGCTTTCAAACAACATGAAAATAGTTATTTTATGGTTATATTTCTTTTCTTTTCTTTTTTTTTTTCATATTTTGACATTTTTTTCATTGTAAAAACAAAATGATTTCGTAGATAAATACATTAGCAGCTTGAATGTTAGTTCAAATTTCACTCTTATATACTGCAAATATAACTCTTGAAAAACATTGACAGGTGTAAATGTTGTTCCAGGTTTGTGACATTCCAAACCTTACAAAAACGTCAGTCTATATAATTTATATTACTATACAAATATTTGACGAGATTCGATTTGCAAAATTTATGTTCTTGCTGAGGTAATAGTTGACAAAATCACTAATGTATTTCTCTCATTGTTATTTTAAAGGGCTAGCATATATAGATGTGGTAGTGTTGACAATGTGAGTCTTGTTGGGGCAAAACGGTTTTACGCCAAATATATTTGCATTCTTAAAAATAGAAGATATGAGTGACAAGAAATATGAATACGAAATCAGGAGGCACTGAGATATACACACACTGGCAGTGGAAGAACGAAGGTACAAATAAGGAATTGTATATGTGAATGTGTGTATTTCTTTGTTTGCATATATGTATGTGTGTGAGTACGCGCCCTGGATATGAGATGAAACTGTACCCCAGTGTTCCCTTGAGCTACGATTGCACTCTATTCTCTCCACAGACCAGAGTTACAATGGAGGTATTGGCTGCAAGACCGTAGGCACCACAACTGGCTACAGAAATGGCTCCCACATGGATTTTATGATTAATGTCTAGCATAAAATAGTGTACCTGCAATTTTTGCGGTATATACATACATACATTTATCTATCTATCTATCTATATATATATATATATATATATATATATATATATATATATATATATATATATATTTGCAAATGATAATAATATATTTTACGAGCATAAAGATTATAGGCGATCATTAAGTTTAATAGTCTAATATTGGGGCAGGCAAGCCTTCAACGGGAAAAAAAGTAGGGATTGCCGTACGCACGGTCCTCGAACCCATACCTTTATGTATTCGCAACAAGTGTGCTTCCATTTACACTAAGGTACCCCTAGTTTCCTTCTCTCAAATTGCAGGACTCTGATTTTATAGTTTTTTTTTTGTTTTTTTTTTGTAAACAAACTTTCCATGTGCGCTTTCTGCTGTTATTTGGTAAGCGGTACCAAATTTTAAAATTCGGCTCTCCTTACCAAATATTCGCCGAATATATATATATATATATGTATATATATATATATATATATATATATATATATATATATGTACACATATATATACATATAAACATATATATATACACACATATATATATACACGCGTACACACACGAATGCACACACACACACATATATATATATAGAGAGAGAGACTTGCACGCATGCCTACATGCAACGTGTCTGTGTGTTCGTAAGTTTTGTTGTGTATGCAACAATGCATTAAATTACGAAGAAAAGAAATGGAATCTTTACAAATATTTATTTGCATTTACATAATCATTTTCAAAATTCCTTTATTAACAAAGATGTTTAATTCCAATAATTCTTAGTCACATGCATCTCGACTCTATGACATTAACGGATACTTAACACAGAAAAGGTTTCTGTGTCACGTTTTTATTTATTTATTTGTATTTGAAAATGTTATCTCTCGAGTTGAAGTTAATTATTGAAATACGTTTCATGTCATGACTAATTGGATTTATATTATTTTCTGTTCCAACATTTCTTGAATAGCTTTATATTAAGGATGTGCAATCATGATTAATTAATTCTCTTGTGAGGTTTACAGTATAATATCAATTGTGATTAAATATTGCTTACGTTAATCTGTCAACTAACCTGAAAGCTACTGTTTAATGACCTCATTACTCATTTTCAACGAAGCGGTTCTTATTGTCTATCATTTTGCAACTAGAAAATAATATATCCTTGTTTCATGTACCAGATAAAGTCACGTTACAAATCTGTTCGGTATGTTATCATACCTTCTTCGAGAGTGGTTCATAAACTTTATTTGTCTCTGTTTTATCTGCGCATTGTCCGAACAGTTTCATCAGACTATGAATGCTGGAGTTTTGTAGAATGTACACACATATAAGTGCTTGCTTACAGGATTGTGTCTATTATACGCATATTTCACTTTTGTTTATGAATAGTGTGTTTGGTTCGCAAAGTATAGTTCGTTTCTTTTATGTAGTCTTTGTTACTCCTAATACATCTAATAGCTTAAGTAAGCTCTTCTGGAGCACCCAATAAATTGATTTCTCTGCTGTAACTATATGAAGCCACTTTACACTTTGTGACCTGAATCAACCTTACAATAGACAAGCAAAATCCGTGAAACACAGAAACTTAGCAACATTAGAGACATACTGTGGTAACCCATTATGAAAAGTATACAACTATTATAGGAGGTGATATGTAACGGGCAAGCCACTTCCATATATATTTAGTAAAAGTATTGTTAATGTGTCATTTGAGGTATTTTAAATCTAAACAATTTCGAATGAGTGGGTACTAGCAAGAAGATTCTGGATTAACAAAACATTAATCCTATAGAAAGGTGAATGCTATTTCTTTCTTTAGTTCGATAACAGCACTCACAAGCATATCTGGTTCTATGTTGGAAATGAAGTTTACTGCTAGAACCGAAACATCGGGTATCATTCTGGCTCAGATTACCGAAGGAGAAAATTCTGGAAAGCCAGGATGGCTACAGGAAGTACAAGATCGTTTCTGGAAAATGTACTGCTATTGGTCAATGCGACTCACATAATATTATTAGAAGTGAAATTGGCATATCGGTGACGCTAGATGAATTAGGAAGGTGAATGTCCTGCGTTACGTGGCAAGACAGGAAGCGGGTGGAGTGCTGGTATCTGATGGACGTTTGCAGGGTCTTGTAAACTGACAGAATCAAGACCAGTGAGTGCGTGTATAGTATACGAGAGTGTATGAGTGAGTGGATGTGGGTGCATTATGGGTTTTATAAATGTTTGTACGATGAAATGCTAAGTAGTTCACTAGTGAATACTTGCGCACCCACGAACGCGTTTAGGGCACATGTAATGATCTGCGTGCGTAAGACTTTACATTCTTACATATGTGTATAACTTTATAAGTGCGAGCATGTTTGTCGGGAACTACATAATTAGGTGCATGCGTGTGTTTTGTTTTGGTGTGTGTGCATGTGTGCGTACATGCACGAATACAAGAGATACTAGTATACATCTGTCTCACAAACACACATAAATACATACAGTATGCATATGTATATATATATATATATATATATATATATATATATATATATATATATATATATATATATATATACATGCAAACAAACACGCATACACCAGACCAAAACACAATGATGCAAGCGTATACGTTCTTCCAGAAAAACACGCACGTAAGCATACCTTTATACACAAATGTAAGAATATACGTATTTGCGCACACACACGAATACATAACATCTATGTGCGTATTCTTCTCGTAAAGTTCCGTTTCTCCCACACCACCAGACCTCAAAAAATCTCAAAACTCTCAAAGATACTCAAAACCCAACTCACAAGAGCAGAATTCACATCAAAGAAAGAATAATAATTCGTAGTAAAAGAATGTGGAGATAGATGTGGAAAATGCAAGAATAACAACAACATTTTTAAATACTTAGAAAGCGTTTCCCACATGAAATTCGAGCACGCATTTTCGTTCAAGACAAATGCAGATATGAACTGCAAAACGCAGAACCTCATATATTGCATCAACTTCCCCAATTGCAATGAAAATTATAATGGTGAGACAAATAATTCCCTCTGCTAATGTGCAAGAATCCACAGGCAACATATCCAAGAAGATGAATTACGCAAGTTTCCGTTAAGCAAGCATCTGGAAATATGCAGCGACGGAAAATTCAAAATCCTACCCTTTTACAAATATTCACAGAATGACCCGCAATACCAAAAAACAATGGATCTACACTTCATCAAAAAATTCTCTCCATCTTTTATTATAAAGGTGTAAAATGATCGTATTTTCATGGGCTGCTCCCTATCGGATTCTCAAACGCAACGTTTCTAGCTCTTCAGCTGTTATCAATGGGAAATACGGAAGTGAGTTAACTCTGAGCAGATTTAATGCTATAAAAATTACTTAGAAGACTGCTTCATTTTATCGATCCATTCAGGTGAACTATATAATGATTTTCAAAACTAATTAATGATGCAGAACACTATATAGACAACGGTGTACACTTACACTGAAACAGCATCACTGAATATTTTAGTTGTCATAACAAGAAGAAAACATAACAGCCATCAGAAGCGACATTTACAACAGTCTGACATGTTCACATCAACTATACAAATTTTACACATCTCTTGGCACACATTAGTCATCAAAATAAACAACTAATCTGCTTAATCTTTTCCCATGAATATGTACAGTTAATTTGAATCTTTAAAGTTGGTGTCTATGACACCTACAATTTAACAGAAACTACATAAAAGACCCTACCCAAAGATGGTAATTTATTAGAAATAGAAAACAATATATATTCAATAATTACAATGGTTAAAACCAAATGAAATGCACAAATTTCTCTACTTACAACACAGAGAGAAAGAAACACAAGCCTTCTGAAATTATCCTTAGCAACATTTCATTGTTCAGACAAGAATATCCAAGCATCAGATAATCAATATTCCTGATAACTTATAAGTGCCATATTATACATATAAAGAAACATCTGATGGACAAAACTGATGTCATATTAACCGGGCAATCTGCACCAATCATACAGGAACCATTCTATCAACTTGCATCAGGATATATCTTCATTCCACTTTTCTTCAAAGTATGTCATCTAAGCTTTGAAATATACTTGTTGTAATGAAGACTACTGTGGACAAACAAAATTTAAATTGAGGACAAGATGTACTATTAACACGGAATGATCACGAAATCGTAATATTAGAATCCTGCAAGCGAACGCTGAGCCGTTTATACAACGTGCAAATCACCAACATTCAATTTCTTACTAAGTTTCCATTCAATATAATACGGAAAGTATAGACGTATAGTTATTTATTTATAATTGAGTACAGGGATTTCTTCACCAGTGATTTCATGCCATTATACTCCCTGTCTGTATATATGTATACAACTATGTTCCTTGACTACATCATTAGAGTAGTTTAGCTATTCTTTCTAGCGGTGTAGGTGTTTCTAACACCCTACTCATCTTTCGTGACAAATTTAGTTTTCTTTTTCGGTAAAATATTGCAACATTACACACCGCTGTCTATATTAATCTTACACACACAAACTCACAGACACATACGTTTATATATATATATATATATATATATATATATATATATATATATATACAATCTATACACAATCATACAAAACCCCTTTTTTTGTATATATATATATATATATATGTGTGTGTGTGTGTGTGTGTGTGTGTGTGTGTGTGTGTGTGTGTGTGTGTGTGTGTATGTATATAGAAATATTAATATTTCAAAGTCTCTAAAAGAGACTACATCAGCGGTACTGGATATTAAGAGTTATCGCCAAGATAGCATGGCAATCCAGAAAAATAGGTCGAATGCTGCCGTTGATTGGCTCAAAGAGGCCATCGCCTCTAGCTAGCTGTGTGACACACGAACCTGTTCCATTATACCCATCAAACAGGGGAGGTCAGTCGTTTCCCTTGCTGGTCTGGCATCTATGGGCTAGTTTCAAGGTATTTGCCCCTCATCAATCTTGAGCAGACCAACCAAACAGGCGTCGCTACGGAATTTAGGTAAATAATCCTTCGAAGAGACGGTCAGTAGCAACGCCTGCTTGGTTCGGCTGCTCTACATTGATAAGGGGTAAATACCCTGAAACTAGTCTGTAGATACCAGACCAGCAAGGGGAAGCTACTGATCTCCCGTGTTCGAAGGTTATAATGGACATAGTTTCGTGTGCCACATAGCTAGCTAGAGGCGATGGCCTCTTGGAGCTAATCAAAGGCACCATTCGACCTATTTTTCTGGACTGCCATGTTGGCTTGGTGATAACTATATATATATATATATATGTGTGTGTGTGTGTGTGTGTGTGTGTGTGTGTGTGTGTGTGTGTGTGTAATATTATATTATATACATACATATGTATATACAGATATATATGTTCATATATATATATATATATATATAACATAGACACATTTATACGTACATAAATATACATACATATAATATTATTAATAATAATAATGATAATAATAATAATAATAATAATAATAATAATAATAATAATAATAATAATAATGATAATAATAATAATGATAATAATAATAATAATAATAATAATAATAATAATAACATGGACTACAGCAAATATTCTGCTTAATACCACAGATTTGCTTGTCAGTTGTTTGACCTTAACCATTTGAGCATGTCCCTTAGTGCCTGATGATATGTGCATCTCTGATCACGAGCAGAAGTAGTGGGAGTGCATCATAGCCATGCGTTGAGAGGAGTTCTTTGCAGTTTGAATAATTCACCTTTGAAAACAAGGGTGTTTTGCTCAACATCCTTAAACAAACCTTATTCAGGGACCTTTTCAGCGGGATGGGCTACTCGACCTGAAGAAAATTCTAACTGGGCCCCACCTGCGAGGTCATGCGCTGTTTATCTTGATATGAGATCACCATGTCGTGCACATATGGTTGTGATGCATGTGCCTGGTGTACCCTTATCAGACGAGTAGTCATGATGGGTATATTGGGCCTTGTATATTTTACCCCAGTGTCACTTTGATGGCATGCACTGCTCTCTCACTCAATAATAATAATAATAATAATTATAATAATAATAATAATAATAATAATAACATGGTCTATAAAGAGCAAAGCTGTGGCATTAGCAAAACCCAGAAGGAGTCACCGAAAGTGATAAGTGCAAAATCTTGTGGGATGCAATGATTTAGTGCGATCATCAGACCAGACCAGAAATCGGAAACCGGACGTTGCTGTGGTGAATAAAAATCAAAGAACATGTGTGAAAATCGATATAGTGTGCCCCGGTGACAACATAATCAATGTGAAAGAAGAAGACATAAAACAACCGTGATAATTTGAAGTGGGAAATACGATGAGTGTGATCAATGAAGCGAGTAGACGTGATGCCAATAGTAATTGGTTCACTTGGAAGTTTCACCACTCAACTACCAAATGTCTGAGAAAAATTGGTGCGAGTGTAACGGTAGAACACTTACAAAAATCCGAATTGCTTGGAACTGCAAGAATTTTTCGCAGGGTTCTTGAAGCACGACCAGTAAAACAAGTGTAACATTAGTCTGGTGACCATTGACAGCTGACACTGTTCATCATACCCAGCAATGAGTCTTAATATAATAATAATGATAATAATAATAATGATATTTGATATATGGAAAATATCAAAAGTATCGGTGCGTGAATCTTGACTCACGCTATACACACACACACACACACACACACACACACACACACACACACACACACACACACACATATATATATATATATATATATATATATATATATATATATATAAATAAGCAACAAAGATATCCAGAAGTAATGCAGTACGATCGTCTTATGCAACCCTATTTAACTGAACAATGCAATCATGATTGCATTGTTCAATTAAATGCAGTTGCATGAAACGATCGTACTGCATTACCTCTGGATATCCTTGCTTGCTTTGATTCTAATCACCTTACTTTGAATTTGTATGGATAATACCGTACTAAATTCTGGTGCTGGTGCCTCAACTTAAGTACCACATTTATCTGAATCTCTCTCTCTCTCTCTCTCTCTCTCTCTCTCTCTCTATATATATATATATATATATATATATATATATATATATATATATATATATATATATATATATATATATATATATATATATATATATATATATATCTTTGAGAAAGAATACAAGTGGTATTTAATGATACAGAAGATCAATTGTAGAATATCTGAACATCTGCTCAGAACATCTCATTATCTGTTTTATTTTTTCTTGATAAATAGTGTGATTACTCCGGTCACATCATTAAATCATCCGCTCTCATCAGGTGAGCTTAGACTTCGGTAAGAGAAGAAAATTGAAATCGACTCATTTCGCAATGCATTGGCAGAGCGTGTGAGTATATTTGAAGAACCATTAAAATTTAAAGTGAAGTTAACAATACATTCAGGGCAGAGATCGGAGACAATAAATTTTATAGACAGCTATTATAATTATTTATGTATTCAATGAGGACTAAAGAAGCATTAAAAGATTAGAGTACTGGTGAAGAGAAAAAGAAAGATACATATATTCTGTTCTACTCCAGGCAAAAAGCCCGAAATTTTGTGGGAGAGAGCTAATCGATTAGATCAACCCCTGTACGCAACTGGTACTTAGTTTATCGATCCCAAAAGGATAAAAGGCAAGGTCGACCTCGGCGTAATTTGAACTCAGAATGTAAAGACAAACGAAATACCGCTCAGCATGTTGCCCCGTGTCCGAGCGTTTCTTATTTCTTTATTGCCCACAAGTTGCTAAACATAGAGGGGACAATCAAGGACAGACAAAGGGATTAAGTCGATTACATCGACTCCAGTTCGTAATTGGGACTTGTTTTATCGACTCCGAAAGGATGAAAGGCAAAGTCGACTTGGCGGAATTTTAACTGAGAACGTAACGACAGACGAAATACGGCTAAGCATTTCGCCCGGCGTGCTAACATTTCTGCCAGCTCGCCGCCTTAAAAGAAACGAGTATTATAATGGAAAAGCGTTATGGAATTATCCTTGCAAATTCCACAGATATAAGCGAAGAAATATGCAAAATTATCTTTCTACAATACAGAAAGAAAAATATAGAAACCAAAAGTATCCTTCCCTGTTCCCTATCATCCTTCTTTCGTTTTTCTTTTATTGCATCTTTTGTTCTCATTTAAAACATAAATACCTAGGATAGCGATCTATGAAATTCATTGTCTCGTATCTCTTCTCTGTGGGTATTACTAAAAGGCTATTATATTTTAAGGTTTCTTCAAGTATACTCACAATCTCTTCCGATGTATGGGGAAGTGAATCGATTTGATTTTTTTTCTCTTACCTATGTTTCAAATCATCTGAAGAGAGCGGAGTCCTTCTCATGATGTGTTAAGAGTCACGGAACTATCCATAAAAGATGTTTTGCTGAAACAGCTCTTCTGAATCTTTAAATTACTGACATGTTTTTCTTTCGTGCAAATACCGTGCCTTGAGTCATCCTTATGTAGTAGCTATAACTTGCACTGGATCGGATCGGGAACCTATACATACATATATATATATATATATATATATATATATATATATGCGCGTATATAAGTAGATGAGTATGATACTTCTACGTACCTGTGAGAATCGACTCCTTCCCGGCCTCCTGAATTGCAAAATACCAAAACTCTAACGATTCCTATAATAGAACAACTGACTAATAATTATATGTGTGTGTACGCGCACGCGCGTGTATCGCAGCAGAATGAGCTACAAGAGCACATGCAACTGGCAATTAATAAGTCTCTACTTGGAATTCAAAAACATTGTCTTTTGTATTACAGTTTGAAAATACATTAAGGACAGTAACTGGATATTTCAAAGAATTTAGTGGCCTCATCAAGTGACGGTTCAAAATTGTCTCTATCTAAAGCACCTAATTGCAAACATTGTGAAAACAAAGAGAGAAAAACCTGACCACTGAAGTTCTATATATGTTTTTCATGGCGTTGCAAGGGAACAAACTAATTACAATGGTCAATCTGTAAATATAGGAATATTAAAAAAATGCCTAACTACAAGCACAAAAATAGCAAACCAAGCGTAGCATTGAGCATGTTTTGATATTGTTATAACTAGAAATAATACACTCAAGGATTATGAAGTCTTTTTTGAACTCCAACTTTTTTTGGTTAAACCCATAGTGAAAATCTAGAATCAGCGGCATTTCACTCTACCTACCTTTAACCTGTGAGTTCAAATTCCACCGAGGTTGATTTTTCCTTTTATCCTGGTGGAGTCGATAAAATGAGTATCAGTTGATCACCGGGCTCGATATAATCGACATATTCTCTTCTCTAAAATCGCCCTCCTTGTACCAAAAGTAAAAATCAATATATTAGTTTTTTTTTTGTTTTTTATTCCAGGAAAATGCAAATGTATTCTATTAGATCAAATGGATCTTTTCCCTTTGTACAGCACATCGAGAATGTAATTTTTTGTAACTAAACACTTCCAAACTTCCAAAGTTACATGCACAAAACACACTTCATCCAAACTTTACAATATATAAAATCCTTCTATCTAAATAGATTATGTTAGTATAGGCTAGTATGGGTAGAAGTTGATTGTTCTAGCAATTGTTCTTAGAATTCTCTATTCGGCATGAGCTTGTATAGCGCGAAAGGTGAAACAGCAACCGAAACCGTTATTTTTGTATTTTTGTAACAAACTATTCTCCTCTTATGTATCGCCTGAAAGATAAGCCTTAATCTTACAAAGATGTCAATTACTATGAGAAGCGACAAATCAACATCAATTTTATGCAAAGAGTCAGGGGGCACGAATGCAGGTGTTTCTGTATAAAACTATATTTCTATATGTCTTTGAGTGTATGTATTTGGATATGTACAAATTTGATCTTTGAGTCACATATTTATTTGGAGCTACTTTCTTACCTAAGTATTTTGTATAATACGTTTCTTTGAGTATGATACATTAATTTAGATTATTTTTCAATAATGGTTAAAATCGACTGCACGTTTAATTTCTGGTCACTACAAAGGCGGTGAGATGACAGAATGGTTACCGGGCCGGTGAAAATTAATTATCCGCATTAACCCCTACTTTACTTAGGTCAACTTTGCCTTTTATCACTTTTAAGTTGATATAATAATTGTTGTTGAGCACTGGTGGCGATATATTCAATTTACTTCTTCCCTCCCCCCACAAACGTGCTCTGCCTTGTGCCCAAATTTAAAAATAATATCTAATAATTTATATTCTAATATATTAAGGCTATCATTTAAGAGAAACAAAACTATCTGCAAGTCCAATGCTGTTTTTCGGGCGGTTAGAGGAGTTGTTTACTATTACTGTACCAACTTAAAATATATGGATTTAGTAACTTTAGCAAGGAAAGAAATACATCACGGAAGCAGTCTTTCAATCATGTTCTTTATTTTAGCCCAACAGCCAAAGAATTGAACTGGAAATAAAATAAATTGACATGGAATCCACAAATCAAAAAGAAACGATCATTAATTGTTGAAATAAAATAAGTTTTCTTCTTACGAAGTTCCTAAGCGCCATTAACATTAATATCATTCTATTTACTATCTTCAGTCAGCAACAGCATTATTTCCTTCTACATGACAGATTTCTTTCTTTCTTTCTTTTTCTCTTTCTTTCTTCCTTTCTTGCTTGCTTGCTTTCTTCCTTAATGCCTCGCTACCACTCTGTTTCCTCGTCTCAATCTTTCTCTTTTTATATACCTACTTCACACACTTTCTAGCCATTTTATTCTTTATCTGCATATTTTCTTTGATTTCTACGCTATCTTTGATTACTACGCCTTATTTAATGTATAGATACTTGGAAACCAATTCATAATTTAGACGAATTGTTTGCAGGAACTTCGGTCATGAGTTTCTTTATAAATTTACAGACAATTTAGGACATTCTTTCAAATTAAAGACGCCTGGAAGCTTCTCAAATTTCAGCACGAATTGTGCAAAATCCATTCATGTGTTGGTGCCAAGCTTCTTCACCTCTTTTCATATGATATTCATTTCTGTCATGCTTCTATATTTTCCTGAAATATAAGGATTTTTTTCCATTATTGACACGTGTATTTCGCTCTTAGTGAATTGCTAATTCAGTGTAGTCCTTATTTCATTTGCAAATTCTTTATTTTTTTCTGTTGATATTTTCTACCTCACAACTTCACAAGATCCTTTTCACTTTTCTTAGATACAAATTTTCCTTTTCTTGTCAAATTCATGCATCTCCAGAATTTGTTTTGCACGCGTGATTATGCATACATATATAAATATATGCATACGCACAAATGTATATATATATATATATATATATATATATATATATATATATATATATAGACTTAGACGAGCAAATAGATATATTTACGAATATATCAGTATATATACATATAAATATATACATAGTCGCGTGTACATGCAGAAACATACACACACGCAAACACACACACATGCATCTTTATTTACACATTTTGCATGTGTATTTTCGATCAAATACAAATGAGTGTATGCGTGTATTAGTGCACATAATGATGAACTCATGTGCATGTACATAACGATCATGATGATATGCATGTACACATAGTGAAATATTAGTATTACAAGAGGAATGAGATTTTAAACAAACATGATCAACGATGCAATGTTGTTTAAATAAGCATAATTAAATGTAAAGAGTTTTGGTGGAATATCATCTCATATGTTTTATATGCGTGTAATTGTCTATTTGCACTTGCTTGTATTTCTTGGTGTGTATATATATGTGTCGGCTTGATTTATTGTTAACAATATGTATATACATATATGTGTGCCTATCTGTCTCTGTATGTATTTTGGTTTATATGTGTTTCATTGTTACTTGTGAATATGAAGGAAGATATTCTTATTGACAGTTTACTACTTGATGACCTCTCTGTTACCGATATAAATATGTATTCAATTCTAACATATAGAGCGGCAATTATATTTATTAAGTAGATAGTTGCATATAACAATTGGTAGTTTACGTTATTCTTATGTTACAAATATGTAGATTGCTATCACCCTGGATAAAATTCATGAAAATGCAAATGCCGAAATATTCGTCACCTATGTAAGGTATTTTATTTATTCATTAGATATTGAAATTAGAACAAACTAATTAATTATGTTATTTTCGTTGTCAATATACATATTCATACTTCTCTTGAGATGCAAACTTTTACAACACAAAGGAAAACAAACGCTCTCTCCGTGGTAGAATCAGTAGAGCTCAACCAAATATATCGTTTGATATAAACTTATTCGAAATCGAAATTACATTACCTGCGAATGGTGATATTACAGATTTCCACTCTATTATAAAATTATTTAGAAGACTATCTTTTTGAATAATAATCGTAAATTAAACTAAATTTTTAACAAATAATTTGAAATACGATAATGCCGCGACTTGAACATCTTATTAAATCATACAGTCGAAGAAACACTGGCCCATAGGAAAGCATTTCTCTTTGATCACCCCCGTTAGTGAGAGCACAAGGCGAAACGCTTTGTAGAATATATTTCTTTCATTTTCATTTAAAATCTTATTGCTTGGAAGGCAAAATTTCCTTTACATCCGTATGGGTTAGATAAAGAATATGCGTTGATGACCATATCTTGTGAGCTCACCCAGACTTGCCGTAATCATCTTGTATTGGAAAGCAAATCTATTACCCGAAATTAAAAAACTGCATTTGGTGCTATTTTGGGGGCATCCCATAAAAAACGAGACTTTTAGAATTGAATGAACTAAAAGCTGGAGGATATTTAGAATAAACTACTTGCTTCAACTTGCTAAAAAAGAGGTTGTAAGTTTACCTTCTCCATATTCTTAGTGCAAGTTTGACTTTGGGTTGGTTTATTTCATACGTGAGAGTTGCATTATCGGAACTCATCTGTTTTTTTGTTGCTGTGGATTCGCCAATACAGGAGAATACCACTCCAACATCGAAAAGGGGGAACTAAAAAAAGATTGGGCTACTGTAACCCACAAAAAATCCAGCAAAAAGTAAGAAATACCCAACCCGCCCCCTCTAGCACCAGCACCAACAAGAGAAAATATCCCCCTGCAGATACACACGATTCCCAAATAGTCCACCCCCAATCCTAACTCTAACAAGAAAATAGCCAAATCTATTCTTCCCAGTCCTGAAAAAGAACCTCTCCTCCCCACTCTTCCCAACGGCAACGGAATTCAGTTTAGCGGCAATAAATGCCAAGAATGAGACAAACACACACACACACACATGTATATATATATATATGTATATATATATATATATATATATTTATATATATATATATATATATATATATATATATATATATATATATATATATATATATATATATATATGATTGACCGTTGACTGAACACTATTCAATCAACTTTTTTTTCTCCGTGTTTTTCTCCTTGTCTCCGTATTCTTTCTGTTGAAGAGCGTAGCTCGAAACGTCAAAGACTTTCCGTATTCCCGAGCGTCATACTAATATATACTTTTGTTATTTACACCACCTGTCCTCGTCTGTTGTTATTTTTTGTATATTCTCCCATATATATATATATATATATATATATATATATATATATGTATATATATATATATATATATATATATATATATATATATATATATATATGTATATATATATATATATATATATGTGTGTGTGTGTGTGTGTGTGTGCGTGCGTGTGTGTGTGTGTGTGTGTGTGTGTGTGTGTATGTATGTATGTACAGGACTAGCTTCTTTCAGTTTCCATCTACCAAATCTACTCACAAGGCTCTGGTCACCTCGAGGCTCTAGTAGAAGACATTTACCTAAAGTACCGCGCATTGGGACTGAACCCGGAGCCATGTGGTTGGTAAGCAAGCTACTTAGCACACAGCCAATCCTCAGCCTACACACACACACACACACACACACACATATACACACACACACACACACACACACACACACACACATACACATATGTATATACATATATATTCATAGATATGCATACACAGTATGAGATTAAAAAGGATTAACAGTATGTTAACTGCATGAAAGACGCCTTCGAAGAGCATCCACCTACTTAGTATTTCTGCAGTGTTGCCAAGAAAAATTGTGATGCATGTACATTTTGCGTCAATACACACTATTCACCTTTATTTCATTCTAATTCCCTTGCCGGGGCATAAATGAACTATTTAAGCATTCTAATGCTCAGAACGAAGTTATTCATCGAAAGTTTCTATTCGGAAAAAATACATTTACTTTAACACAAAATGACAGCTTCCGACAATGGAAATTCTATTTTGCACTCAAATTGTTTTTCTTGGCACATTTAATTGGCGTTGTCAGCAGGTAACACCTATTTTTGAAACGAGACCTTACTTTAAACGACTTGTGTTATATTCTTTAAACTCTTTTACATCAGTGAATTCCATTAACGCTGCTAACACATATCACATATTAAGAAAATAATAAATGAGCTGTATATAAAATCTACAAGTAGATTATTTATAAAGTAAATTTCTAAATGTTTCGCCTTTATAGCGATTAATTTAGACATTCTCACTCCAAAGCAGATGCTGCTAATTATAATGATTTTTGATTTACTTGATTCGTATATGTAACATTACACTTAAAGTTACGTATATATTCATATATGTGTGTCTGTTTGTGTGTGTGTATGTGCCTTTAATAATTACGCTTTGCAATGAAAATTGACTAAATGGAGACATAGACCGAAAATGAAAAATTCTTATATTCCTTAATCACTTAAAACTTTCCAATGCATTCATATATCAATTATTGAATTGAATAATGCTAATGATTTACATTGACCTCAGTGAATTTTATATCAGTCACTCATTTACTATCCATTGCATTTACATTAATATATTAATGTATTTATGTCTTGCGTTTTATATTAATATTAAAATCGTGCAATTGTTAGGTTTCAGGATCACTGACAAACATTGCTAGTGAAATAGCATTCTTTCAAAGCTAAGATCGTATCTCAGCAACTGAATCTACTCTTTACTCCCAGAAAATATTGCAGCCACCCTCCCCTCACCAATATGTGTGTGTATGTATGTGTACAGGGTGTGGTGAATAAATTGTCGTGTAAATTACGCAAAAATGTAAATAACACTGACATGTCATTTGAACAGATTTATTTACCAAAATTACACAAATATATCTTTGGAAATACTAAGGAGTAAATTTATTCAATAAAACCGTCATTTGCTTCAACCACAGCCTCCAGACGACTTCGGTATCTCATGCAACCCTTTTTGATGGTATCCTTGTTTAAGTTAGTAAATGGTGCAATAATCCTTGCCTTCAGTTCTTCTTTGATGTTACAAGGAGTTTTATTTGTCTTTCGTTCAACTGTGCTCCACACTTAACAATCAACGGAGAAACTGTCTGGGGAGTTAGGTGGCCAGATACTAGGGGTCATGCGGTTAGAGAAATTGTCTGTCAGCCAGGACTGGTTTCTCCTGCTTGTGTAGCATGGTGCAGAGTCCTGTTGCCAGGCATAGGATCTTCCAGTAGCAAACCTCTTAACCCAGGGCAACACTACCTCCTCTGGTACTTGATGTAGGCCTCCGTGTTGAGTCTGATGTCCTGCAGCAAGATAAATGGAGGCATAAGGTCGACATCACTAGTGATCACTCCAAACACCATGATGTTGACTGGATGTTTGATTTTTATCTCCCTAGTTACATGTTTTGGGAACACGGCAAGCCAACGGTCGTTCTGTGTGTTCACCATCTGATCCACGTCTGAAAATAGAAAGACAATGGATCTTCGGTTGGAAGGGATGCTTGAGTTTGTTCAAAAGTTTGGTAGCGCAGCCTTTCCTGTTGTCTTCGATGGCTTGAGATAAAAATTGGCCTTTCCTCGTCCGGTATGAGGAATACCGAAAGTCTTCATGCACTACCTGCCTGATAAAAATGCTCATATCCCAGCCGATGGACGTGATTGACTTGGAGAGATCGTTTTCAATCATAGCCTGAATCTCACCAACAAATGTAGGAGTTCTTTTGTTATCAGAACGATAGGAGTGTGGTTTCTGAGCTGCCATACCCTCATAATGACTAATTACCCTCTTTCCGAATCCTCTGCTCTGTCCTAACATTGACAGCTAAACACTCTGCAATGTTCGTATTGGAACTTCCGGCGCGAATGGCAAGCAGTACAGCAACTCGTTTCTAAATGTATGGCAGAGTGAATTGCATCATGCCGCTGTTTCTCTCACAAACTATGCTCAAATGACCCTACTATACTGTGTAGTGAACAACATCAAAAACAATCAATGTGCATGCGTGAAGTTAAAATTACGATATGGTGACAATTTACCCATCGTACCTTGTATATATATATATATATATATGTATTATGTATGTATGTATGTATGTATGTATAAGTTTTCTAAAGGTTCAGATGGGCAACATAATTCATTATTCCTCTCACATATGGGTTGGACTTCCTGCAAACGTTTCTTGCATCATAACCACAATCCGGCAAGCCGATACATTTACATGACACGCAGAAAGCCCATGCCTTCTGACGCACTACTGCACTGCCTTTTATTTCTGCCTATTTCATAGGCGCAGGTGTAGATTGGATGTGTGGTTTGAAGCTTGCTTCCCCACCACATCGTTGCTGGTGAAGTCCCCTTGCACTGCGTACCACCTTGAGCAAGTGTCTTCTACCATAGCATCGGGCCAACCAAAGTGGATTTAGTGGGCGGAAACTGGAAGAAGCTTGACCTATATAAGTATATATATATATATATATATATATATATATATATATATATATATATGTGTGTGTGTGTGTGTGTGTGTGTGTGTGTGTGTGTGTGTGTCTGTGTGGGTGGGGGGTGTATAATATATGTATGTGTATATGTCTGTGTTTGTCCCACTCCCTCGCAATCGTATGACAACCGATGCTGGTGTATTTATGTCCCCGTAACGGTTCGCAAAAAAGACCGATAGAATAAGTACTAGGCTTACAAAGCATAAGTCCAGAAGTCAATTTCTTCGACTAGAAAAACTCTTCAAGGAGGTGCTCCAGCATGGCTGCAGTTAAATGACAGAAACATCTAAAAGAATTCATATATTATAGTGGCTTCTGACATTCGGGTCTGGCTGGGAATATGCTACTTTCAGTGAGTTTTTCCGTCCTACCTGTTTCTGGTCCTTTCACCAACCTTGTCTTGAACACTCCATCTAAATACTTATCAAACTACAAAAAATCGAGCACGCTCATATCTTTCCGGTGAACGTTGGCTTAAAAATTTCCCATAGTTTCATTAATGACATCAGTGGCTCAAAATGTTTCACTGCCTTAGTGTCATTTGTTATAATGCATTAAAAGGGGATGAGCGAGTAGAACCGTTATCATGCCGGGCGAGATACCTAGTGCCATTTAGTGCGTCTTTACATTCACAGTTCAAATTCCACCGAGGGAAACTTTACCTTTCTACCCATCAGGATGGCTAAGATGTGTAGCAGTTGAGTATTGGTGTCCATACAACCGACTTACTCCTTATCATATTGCTGGTTTTGTGCTAAATTTTGAAGCCGATATGAAAATGTATGAAGAAGCAGACATTTGAATTTTGTTTTACTGATGAAATGTAATAATAAAGCGAAGCAAATTAACTGCTTACTATTGAAGACCGAAATATTGTTCCCTCCATATTATTCTTATAAATTTCAAATTATTTCTTTAGCGCTTTCATAGTCACAAAACGATGCTTCTAAGGTTTAGTTTTCCTCCTTCAATTAAAATGCAATATCCAGTTTGTTTCAAATTATTTCACGGATTACTCAGAAGAGCAAATATATAAACTTTATATGAAATTTGTAGTAGGATATATGGTAAATTTGACAGCTGCTCATTTTGCGCCATTAGTATATTTTGACAATCATTATTTTTTGTTAGAAGCGTGACACAGCTATTTCTTTATTCGAACTCATTTTGCGCTTTATACAGTATTTATGGATCATATTTTGATAATTTTGTTTAGGGATGGATAAGTCGAAAATTCGTAAAGTTTTGAAATATGAGTTCTTTCTTTGAAATACAGCATCACAGACAACCCAGAATATTAACGGGATATTTCATTCCAATTTTATTGCACAGCAGACAGTATCAAATTGGTTTGCAAAATTTCACAAACGAGCAACGCAGTCGACTAGAAACAAAGGTGGATAATGAGGAACTGAAAGCCACCGTTGAGTTAGGTCCATCTCAAAATGTCCGTGAATTATCGTTGTTCTTTTGTGTTAGCAAGGAAGCAATATTGACTCACCTAGTTCAAATCGGTAAAGCGAAAAAGGTAGATTAAATGGGTTCCACACGAACTCATGATAAATAGAAACAGCAACGTTTGGAAGTCTGAATTATGCTACTTTTTCGTCGCAAAAATGAATCAATTTTTAATCGAATTGTAAAATGTGATGAGGAATGGATCCAATACAACAACCGTAAACGTCCAGCACAGTGGTTGGGCAAAGACGAGTCACCAAAACACAGTCCGAAAGCAAAATTCATCAAAAGAAGTTGATGGCGTGTGTTTGGTGGAATGACGCATGTGTGATCCATTATGATATCAGTAAACCTGGATCATCAATCACGGCCGAAGTATACTGCAGCCAACTAGACCAAATGATGGAGAAACGTACAAAAAACAGCCTAGATTTGTCAACAGATCCACTCCAATTTTATTGCAAGACAACACCAGACCACATATCGCAAAAATGACATTGGCGAAACTACAGGGGCTGGAAGTTCTCCATCATCCACCATACTCTCACTGACTACCACTTCTTCCAGAATTTGGATAACTTTTTGACCGGAAAAGAATTTAATACCAACGATGTTGGAAAACCGGCCTTTCAAGATTTCATTGACTCTAGATTGCCAAGCTATTGCAATTCCGAGCTGGAAAAGCTACAGCTGAAATGGCAGAAATGTATTGACAATATGGGTGCATACTTTGATGAATAAAATTATTCCTTGTATTTAAAAAACATGAGCAATTTTTTTTCTACAAATTTCATACTTGACGACCTAATATCACAGATATAGTGTTAGTTACAAAATATTCGTTGCATTTGAATTGTTGAAAAATCATAATTCCTATTTAATTCAATCAGTTTTTTTTTTTTCTTTTCAAATATGGCTTTTCATATTATTGTGTATTGTCCTCTACTGTTCGGCTCGGATTTCCTCATGTCAACATTGAAGTGACCTCCTTACTGGCATTATCAAATCAAGTAACTCGTAGGAACGCAATATAGCTCAAGATGTCGAGGACAACCTCATTAATCTTTTGAAGAAAACTTTAGCGCCATTGAGTACTATGAAGTGGTCCTAGGAATATGTAGGCCTGTAGTTTGTATAAATGACTGTCGCTTCAAGACAAAATCTCTAGAGGCACGCAACACGTGGTAGGCAGAGCTTCCGTAGATATGCATAAAAAGGCATTAAAATTCAGCTCGCACGTAGAATGTCAAAAATTTATTGTATTTGTGGGGACATATTCAATAGCGTCTGCAGTATGAATAACGAATAGAATGCACTGCCATGTTCATCGTGAAGATTGCATCATAGCTCCTCTGGGCAGGGTCTGTATTTATCTCCGGTAGTAATTGCAGGAAAGGTTGTGCGGTGGATGAGTGTAAGAATGTTGAGGAAAGAAGCTATTATCGTCGGTCGATCTCACATCGAATTGCTTTAATATTTACCCAAGAAAACTATTGAGTGCAAATGTAAGTGCGGCGAATTTGTGAAAAGGTCGTTGGCTTGTGAAAATGGATAGAACACTAGTATATGTTTCCTCTGATTTCTTCTACATTTTCCTGTTGATCCGATTT
>NC_142931.1:36177460-36257460 GCF_046866305.1 Octopus bimaculoides
AAAAACGTATTACATACAATACAAATTAAACTAAACTGAGAAATAAATATTTACATATACATATTTTTTTTATTTGCTGTAGTTTCATCTCAGAGCTGTGGCCATGCTGATGTACCGCCGTTCTGCTACAGTATTATTATTGAGATCCTCCTCCAATATGTGGTTCTAGGTGAAGAATGGAGTTTGATGTAGCTACCCTCATTTGTACCTCTTTCCTGAGGTAGGTTCATCTGGGACTCTCGACAGGAAGAGTTCCAGCTTTGATTTAAAAACGCCTACATCTACTTTGTGCTGGTTCTGCAGGCTCTTTGGGAGAATATTAAATAGCTGTGGGCTCCTGAAACCCAGGCTGTTTCAGTAACTAGTCCTGAAGCGCGATGGCATTGCTGGAATCTTTGGCCCTGTGCCGTGTCATCCCGTTCTGGCATTGGCGTAGCTTTCAATGCCAAAATTTGACACAATTCTTTCCAGGATCTTCCAGATGTATATTACTGCTTACCTTTCCCGCCTTCTCTCCAAAGAGTAGAGTCTTAGCTGTTTCAGCCTTTCCCAGTAGCTGAGCAGTTGCAAAGTGACTATCTTCTTTGTGAATCTTCTCTGGATTGCTTCAAGGTCCGCTGTTAATTTCACACTCGTGGGTGACCATAGGTGTGAGCAGTAATCCAGGCGGCTGAGGACGAATGTCCTCTAGAGGACCATCACGGTTTCCTTCTTTCTGTGTCTGAATGTTTGCAGGATCCATCCAGCCAATCGTCCGCACTTTGTCGCCATCCTGGTAATCTACACGTGGAAAGAGGTATCATCACTCATGTCGATACCCAGGTCCCTCATTGAACTAGGCTCGGGGATTGTAATCCCCTGTGGACCAGTGTTCCCTGTAAGTTTCATATTCAGTTTTAGACGCTGGTAGTGCAGGGCTTGGAATTTCTCAGCATTAAACTGCATATTATTATCCTCAGCCCATCTGTAAATTGAGTCCAACTCCTGCTGCAAATGTGCAACTTCATTGGGGCTCTGTATCTTCTGCGAGACTTTTGTATCACCGGCGTAGCAGGCAAGGGTGGCTATCTTGGCAGTTGAGAGCATATCTGAGAGAGCGACTATAAAAAGCAGTGGTCCCAAGACAATGACCTGGGGAACACCACTCACTATTTTTGTTTTCATAGAGGTGCTCCATTAGCCACTACTGCCTGACGTCTATCTTTCAGAAAGTCATGTAACCACACTCCAAGTTTTCTAGCTATGCCAAGATCACGCAGTTTTTGTAATATTATACCATGATCCACTTTGACAAAAGCTTTTGCAATATCAAGGTATATTACGTCCATATTTGAGTTGTTGAGTAACTGCCTCAACACCCAGTCATAATGTTGTAAGAGCTGGGTCAGGCAGCTCCTACGTGGTCGAAAGCCATGCTGGGCGTCACTCAGCAAGTTATTATCTTCAAGGAATGCGATTAGTTTTCCTCTGACTATCCGTTCCATGACTTTGCTGATGTGTGAAGTCAGAGAGATAGGCCTATAGTTTTTGGAATCTGCTCTGCATCCACCTTTATGGATTGGACATATTATTCCCTCCTTCAGTTTGTTGGCAGTCTGCCATTTGCAAGAAAGCTCTGGAAGAGAATCTGTAGGGGTTTTGCCAGGGCATGCTTACACGATTTGAGGAGGATTGCTGGGAAACCATCAGGACCAGCAGTTGAGTTTGTGTCCACTTCATCTATAGCTAGTAGTACATCTTCGCTAATGTCGATGTATTCCATCGTAACTGCCTCGCTAGTTTATAGGGAAGGTGGCAAGAGTCAACGGAGTGGTGAAGACACTTTTGAACTGGTCATTCAGTACCTCAATGATCCTAGTTGGACTGTCTGTGAAGGACCCATCCTTTTCGAAGAGGAGTCCTATCTTGCATCGTACTGAGGCCGTTTCTTTCGCGTAATGAAAGAAGTCCTTTGGGTTTCAATTAATCTTTTTTATAACCCAGTATTAAATGTCTGCTCTCTCCCTCACATAGGATCGTTTGCAGCCTTTTTCAGTCTCCATCAGTGTTGTTTTTAGGCAGGACCTTTCGCTACTTTTGGGATTCTGGTTGAGTCAATTTGCAACCTTCTTCCGTCGTCTCATGAGGAACTTTCTCTATCTAGGTATATTGTTCCTATTGGTTTTGGTCTTGTGCTCTGGGACATATTTCTGGCATATGGCTTGCACAATAGACATAAAACATGAGAATCTGAAGAAGACGCAAAAACAGCTTTTGTGATTACATCACTTCTTCGTCTCCAGAACTCTTAGCTGCTGGTATAAATAGGCTACCGACAAGGTGACAACATTCTGTTGATAATTTATGTGCATGTTTTGATTAATTGCATTGCATTATGTTGAGAGAAAATAAAGTAAACTCTTAGTTCAAAATCAGATATTTCATTCTGAATGACCTGTTCAATATATATACAGATAAAGATACAGATACACGACTACTTACATTCCCAGAAATATAGGCATATACACAAAATCATAAAAATCTACATATTGTGGGAGGGACCTTTACGCTGCAAACTCTATACTACATTACGATATACATAAATACTGCCACAAATGTATTTCAACTTCATATCTGAAGCCCGGAGAGAGGTATATGATAATCTATTAGCATGCAACCACGATGACATTGTATCTTATAGCAGACACAATTGTAATCTAATAAACTTTATTACATAAATTCCTATTCCTTTGTCGTTATTGAATTCCTTATCATCCACTGTATGTTAATAATGGTGTCTTCCTAAGCATATATGCATTGAGTTCTAAGACCGGGTTAGTGATATGTCTATCCCTAAGCGATCTACATATATATATATATATATATATATATATATATACAGAGAGAGAGAGAGAGAGAGAGAGAGAGAGAGAGAGAGAGAGAGAGAGAGAGAGAGAGAGAGAGAGAGAGAGAGAGAGAGAATTCAAAGTAGGAAATGCTAAACTAATTTTATAAAAAACATTTCAGTACCGGTTTCAGTCAAAGAGACTTGTTCAAGTGTAAGTATGGGAAACAATTAAATTTTGGAAAAATTAAAAGAAAAATGTTTTGAAAGGGGCATTTTCCTTGTTTCTGCGTGTCTCTGTCTCTCTTGTTTATTCTTGTGGGTTCGAGGTCGTTGTGAATTCTTTGCAGAGAAGAAGAAGAAGAAGAAGAAGAAGAAGAGGAAGAAGAAGAAGAAGAAGAAGAAGAAGAAGAAGAAGAAGAAGAAGAAGAAGAAGAAGAAGAAGAAGAAGAAGAAGAAGAAGAAGAAGAAGAAGAAGAAGGAGGAGGAGGAGGAGGAGGAGGGGAGGAGGAGGGGAGGAGGAGGGGGAAGGGGATAGTAGTGCCTTGAAAGTGACATTTTGTGGATAATAGTAGTGATTAAATCCTTGAGACATCTCTTTTGAATGTATTGTTTATAATATTTGCGTAGGTGTTATTTTAAACAGCAATAGTAGTAAAGTAAGGAAGGAGGTGGCGGAGAGGAAGAAGCATTTTCTACCTTAACTTCTTTCCATATATATCAAATCGTGTGATTCTTTTCAACCTCCTATACACACATATATATATATATATATATATATATATATATATATATATATATATATATATATATATACATATGTGTGTATATATATATATATATATATTTTTTAAGTTTCAGCTTAGAGCTGCGGCCATGCTGATGCACCACCGTGTTGCTACACTGTTATTACAGGGAGCCTCTTACAATATGTGGCAATTGGTGAAGAATGGAGTTTGATTTAGCTACCCTCATTTGTACCTCCTGCCGCGAGATAGGTTCATCTGGGACTCTCGATAGGAAGGGGTCCAGCTTTGATTAAAAAACTCCTACATCTACTTTGTGCAGATTCCTCAGGCTCTTTGGGAGAATATTAAAAAGCTGTGGGCCCCTGAATCCCAAGCTGTTGCAGTAACTGGTCCTGAAGCGCGATGGCATTGCTGGGATATTTGGCACTATGCAGTGTCGTCCCGTTCTGGCATTGGTGTAGCTTTCAATGCCAAAATTTGGCACAATTCCTTCCAGGATCTTCCAGATGTATATTACTGCATACCTCTACCGCCTTCTCTCCAGGGAGTAGAGTCTTAGCTGTTTCAGCCTTTCCCAGTAGCTGAGCAGTTGCAAAGAGCCAATCTTCTTTGTGAATCTCCTTTGGATTGCTTCAAGGTCTGCTGTTAATTTCAGACTGGTGGGTGACCACAGCTGTGAGCAGTAATCCAGGCGGCTGAGCACGAATGTCCTCTAGAGGACCATCATGGTTTCCTTCTTTCTGTGTCTGAATGTTTGCAGGATCCATCCAGTCAATCGTCTGCACTTTGTTGCCATTCTGGTAATGTGCACTTGGAAAGAGGTATCATCACTCATGTCGATAGCCAGGTCTCTCACTGATTTAGGCTCGGGGATTGAAATTCCCTGTGGACCAGTGTATTCTGTAAGTTTCATATTCAGTTTTAGACGTTGGTAGCGCAGGGCTTGGAATTTTTCAGCATTAAACTGCATATTATTGTCCTCAGCTCATCTGTAAACTAAGTCCAATTCCTGCTGCAGGTATGCAACATCACTGGAGTTCTGTATTTTCTGCGAGACTTTTGTATCGTCTGCGTAGCTTGCAAGATTGGCTATCCGGGCACTTGAAGGCATATCTGAGAGAGCGACTATAAAAAGCAATGGTCCCAAGACAGTGCCCTGTGGAACACCGCTCATTATTTGTGTTTTCATAGAGGTGGCTCCATTAGCCACTACTGCCTGACTTTTATCTTTCAGAAAGTCATGTAACCACTCTCCAAGTTTTCCAGCTATGCCAAGATCACGCAGTTTGTGGCATATCACACTATGATCCACTTTGTCAAAAGCTTTTTGCAAAATCAAGGTATATTACGTCCACATTTGAGTTGTTGAGTAACTGCCTCAACACCCAGTCGTAATGTTGTAAGAGCTGGGTCAGGCAGCTCCTACCTGGTCGAAAGCCATGTTGGGTATCACTCAGCAATTTATTTGTTTCAAGAAATGCTATTAGTTTTCCTCTGATTATCCTTTCCATGACTTTGCTGATGTGGGAAGTCAGAGAGATAGGCCTATAGTTTTTGGCATCTGCTCTGCTTCCCCCTTTATGGATTGGGCATATTATTCCCTCCTTCAGCTTGCTTGGCAGTCTTCCGTTTGCGAAAAGCTCTGGAAGAGGATCTGGAGGGGTTTTGCCAGGGCATGCTTACACGATTTAAGGAGGATTGCTGGGAAACCATCAGGACCAGCAGTTGAGTTTGTGTCCACTTCATGTATAGCTAGTAGTACATCTTCTTCGCTAATGTTGATGTATTCCATCGTAACTGCCTCACTGGTTATAGGGGAGGTAGCAAAGAAGTCCACTGGTTTGTTCACTTGTCTGTGCTCCAATGGAGTGGTGAAGACACTTTTGAATTGCTCATTCAGTACCTCACTGATCCTAGTTGGACTGTCTGTGAGGGAGCCATCCTTTTCGAAGAGGGGTCCAATCTTGCAGCGTACTGAGGCTGTTTCTTTTGCGTAATGAAAGAAGGCCTTTGGGTTTGACTTAATGTTTTTTATAACCCAGGCTTCTTTGTCTGCTCTCTCCTTCACATAGGATTGTTGCAGCCTTTTTTCGATATCCATCAGTGTCGTTTTTAGGCGGGACCTTTGGCCATTCTTGGGATGCTGGTTGAGTCAATTTGCAACTTTTGTCCTTCGTCTCATGAGGATCTTCCTCTCCCTTGGAATCTTGTTCCTATTTGTTTTGGCCTTGTGCTCTGGGACATATTTCTGGCTTATGGCTTGCACAATAGACATGAAACATTCTAGTTTCATGTCAATGTCTGGTGTGGAGAGACATTTTGGCCAATCCTCTCTGATGATCTCTTTCTGAATTGATTTCCAGTCCGCTTTGTGGAAGTTCAGATTGGAGAGATTTTGGGTGCTTCCTTTAGGCTGTATGTCTCTGGTTTCTTTTGGCCCAAACATAGACAGCTCTATTATGTTGTGATCCGAAACTAATGCATTTAAGCTTGTATATATATATATATACATATACCTATGTACATATATATATATATATATATATATATATATATACAAACACAGACATAATTATGTATACGGGGCCTTTCATATTTTGGTGAAAACGTTTTCTGTGAATGATCCCATTGTTTGAAATTGTATATAACAATAGATTTAGATGCATAATTCAGCGGGGTTCTTGGTTTTACCTATGAAATTAATAAATATACAATGAGATGAAATCATTTCTGTAGTATATATTATATAATATTTTTTAGAAATTTAATTAACCACCATCTTAGATATTAATTTTTTTCAGTAAAACGCCGTTATATTGTTCCAGTATATTTAAATAAATTCCAAAGTATTTCATTTCTTCCGTCATTTGTTTATGTATCCTATTTCTACTTTCATTTTACAGCTTTCTTTATTTTTAGTTTGACCATCCATTGCTTATAACAATATAACCGTGCTATCTGATAATAATATATTTAAATGTCTTTTAAAATGCAACACAATAAACTGGTAGCTGCGATTGTCTTGCTGCGTTAATTGTGACGTTTTTATTGTAAATTTGCTTGTATGACGTTGTGTGAACATGCCAGTGAGTACGACACTTGTCTGCGTCTTGGTACTACGTGTCTTTGCTTCTGTGCGTGTTTGTGTGCGTTTGACAGTATATAGAACTGAGAATGTGTATCGGTGAACGAAGTTTCAAATTATTTGCTTTAACGCTTCTCTATCTTTATGGAAAATATCAATTTCAAAATAAAATAAAATTAAATTGATACAGTGAGAAAATTATATTAAAAATTAATACAAGAAACCAATAACGCTTTTGCATAATCCCGAGTACTGACACGTATATATGGGCACATATTTATATGTGTATACAAATAAATACACTCACACACGTGAAAAAATAAGCAACAATTCCACAGTCACATACAGTTTCAAACATATTCACACACATGAATATGTGCTTGTATGTATATTGATATATAGGTGAGTGCGTGCGCGCTCGTGTGTTTGTGTATGCCTGAAAGTATGTATATGCATGAATATATCTATATTGATGTGTATGAAAGTAATGAGCACATCATTAAAAAATTGTTACGAAATTAGTTTCATTCTCTTATTACAATGAATCTAGTAGTCACTGGGAAATTTAATGAATGCATAACTGACATGGTTGGGGTTATTAGCCTATTGTTGGAGAATAGTGAATTAGGTTTGGTTAAATAATATAATGGTATTCCCTCAGAGAGAAACAACCGAAATGCATACACAGTTTGAGTGATAACTCAACAATGAAGCCAATAACACACTGAATTAGGAAGTCTATGAAAAGATTAGAATTTCCAACAAAAAGAAAAATGCCAAGTCTCAAAGATGAATGACATTCAGAGATCACCACTTGCCAGATGAATTCTTCGCACGTCTCTTTTGTCTTAAATACTAAAGCATTTATTTCACAAAATGTCCTGCAAAGAAGATAGCAATTGCTACAGAAATATAGCCAAGATTCGTTTTGTATTATGTTATTTAGCATAACTCTCAGAATTTTGAAAAAAAGAAACGTCATATGCGCAACTCGCTCATGTACATAGACGTGGCTGTGTGGTAAGAAACTTGCTTCTCAACCACATGGTTCCGAGTTTAGTCCTACTACGTGGCAACTTGTGGAAGTGTTTTCTTCTTTAGCCACTCACAAAGTCTTGTGAGTGGATTTGGTGTACGGAAACTGAAAGAAGACCATCGTATATATGTATGTGTGTGTGTGTGTGTGTGTGTGTGTGTGTGTGTGTGTGCGTGTGCCTTTGTGTCTGTTCTCCCCTCCACCGTTTCACAACCGGTGTAGGTGTGATTACGTCCCTGTAACTTAGCGGTTGGGAAAATTGTTCGTTAGTTTAAGTACAGGGTCATGCTCAAAGTGGTTTCGTCACTCACACGCACCATCTTTGCTACATTCACCCACCTTTTTTTGAAACTTTCACGAGACAAAACCTGCCCCTCCATTCTCATCTTCCTTTTAAAGTGATACTTGAAAAAGTTCATGAGCGTTTGGCCAGAGCGGTAAGTGTTTGTCTTTAAACCTTTCGCTCGAGTCCACCACACACATTCTTTTACCATGGCCACCAGTACGATGAAGACTGCCTTACCTTCCTGGTTGGTGGAAGGCCAGGGAGCAATTTCTACAGTAGACTCGGTCGACCAACGGTCTCTTCCCACACGAGACAGCAGCCGCTCGGCATAATCCCACAGGTTAGAAATAGCTGAACACTGCACGAGTACGCGCAGACTGATTTCGTCGCTCTGACAATCTCGGGCAGGTCGGTCCGGTGTGTCTCTAACCATGCCTATAGAGCTTATCCCGAACAGGTCATGCTTCTCGATAGCACTTCCAGGCCAGGGATCTTTGGTGATTGTCCATAGGTCCCAGCTCTAAAGTTGCCCTGAACAGGTGGGTCACGTGTTCCTCGTCGACGCCAAGATTCTGCCCGAGAGCGTCGTCACACCTCCCCTCCACTAATCCTCTATAGAACGGATTCGTTGTAATAATGTCACACAAGTTTGGTCCCGGACGGCAGAGTTGCTTCAGAGCAACATGATACTCGCGGTGTCATTCGCCTAGCCTCGGTCTCTGCTTGATCCACGACTGCAGTTCGGCCAAGGAGGCAAGATGCGGGAAAGCATACCTCGCAAACGGTGACCGAACCTGTTCCCCGTCGTGTATGAAGCGCTGGAGACTGGAGACATCGCAGTCTCAGCGCATGTCTGCGCATCATCAACCACGGTATGCCTAATCCTCCATTTAGCGGGTGTTGATAGCAAATGGATCGCCTAACCATCGGAATTCTTCCCTTCCACAAGAAGCGGAAGAGTATGCGTTCCAGCTTGGTGAGGGTAGAATCGGGACAAGGCACGACGGTCAGACGGTACTCGATGACGGATGCGATGTACGCCTTCACCACCTCCGTTCGACCTTTTAGGTATAGCTTCCTCTCGGCCCATTTCTGGGTGAGAGTGGCCACCCTAGTCGTTATTTCGCCCTAGTTCCTCTCTGTTTGGAGGTCCGAGATAGATAGATAGATAGATAGATAGATAGATAGATAGATAGATAGATAGATAGATAGATAGATAGATAGACATTTCAACATATCAAGCTTACGCATTCCCCAGAAACACGCTTGCGATACGGGGATCATGTGTGTAATTGTATCTTAAGTTCATAAATTCTATATTAAATATTACTCTGTTTTTTACGTTCGCGCACGACGCTTTTCAACATCTGAATTCATTTTCAATTGCTGCACACGCCGTGAATATATCCACAAATACTGATGCAAATTCCCGTTAAGTATGTTAGTAACACATTTAATTACTATGTAGATTGAAATGCATATTATTAATTTCTTCCTGATAAGTTATATTTCTAACTTAACGCTGAAAATAGTGTGTTTCTAATAAAACTGTTGTTAAACTTAGAAAACACATTTTGATGGCGTCCTAAGAATGTGGAAAGATGATTTTGTAATATCATTTTTCTCTAGCTTTTGAATGATTGCATTCGATAGTAATGTAACACCATCTAAACATTAGAGTAATATAAAAAAACTTACATGCACATTAAACTTCCAACATGTTCGAAAATCAATATCCACGTTTCGAATCCGAAAAAACAAAAACAATGTCAAATTGTTCTTTATTCCTAAATAAATTTGTTATAAACTGTTCTTATAATTATATCTCAAAAAAATCCAAAGTTACAAACATTCATCTCTAGATATATGATTTCCTTCGCTTTGTGCGGTAAATTTTAATTACGAAAAATCTAACGTGAAAAGCATGCAATACAATCACCGTGGAAGTACATATGCCTTCTTATTCTTACTACACCCTACTTCGGAATATATCTAAACCTTTATGTCCGAAACTATGTTATTACAATAAACACAAGCGTCCTGCATTTGTTTGTCATATACCTCATACACAGAAAATAGTATGAAGATATGACCTAATTCCCATTTCAAGTGGAGATTTGCTTAACATTGAGTACTGTATTTAATAGTAAAAAAATACTCTACATGCAACCGCGCAATTGATATTAGAGTTACGCATGATCAGGTAGTGATGCCGGTGAAATATATCAATGATGTTACAAGAAATGCATTTGCGTTCATATACATGTGTACTATTTGCGTTCAGCCGCAAATAGTACACATGTATATGCATTAATATTTCGTAAGATTCTGTGCAATAACTTCTCTTTATTTCATGCCGCCCAAAATATCTTAAAAGAGCTATTTCGTTTGGTTGAGAGACATATACGGATATACATAAATATGTCTGATGTAAGTGGATGCGATGTACGATTACAAGAACATTAATATACGCTGGTTAACAAATATATTATCCTTCCTTTATAGCAGTTGAAATAGTGCATGTTACGAGAATTGATCATTGTATACTCTAACACTGAAAACGAAAACAACAAAAAAGTCCCCGACGGGAAATGGTATCATCTGTCTCTACACTACAAACCTAGATACAATGTGTCCTAAATATTACGAATCACGCTGGCACGCAGGAAACAAGCATGAATAAGATTCTACAATCAGATAAAGTAATGAAAACCACAAACAAATAAAAGTAACTTAGATATCATAGAGAATAATGGCAAATTATTTGAACAGACAATTTTAGCGAGCCATTACGCTCTATCTGACATATTAAGCCTCTGTATCGCTTCTTGAACTTGAACCTCTGGCATTTGCATATAGTTAAAGTGATACACGCCACAACTGAATTTTCGTTGTAAAATAAAAGGCAACTTATTTAGTGCCCTAAGTATTCCAACTTACCAGCAACCAGGATGGTCGCTCAAGAAGTTTCACAATGCTGGATCACAGGTTTGCTAGTTAGATAACTGTTTTAGCCTCACCTTCCTGTCAAAAGGATTGAGTTCTTATATCCTCTTTATCAGCTCTTTCCACCTACGAATACCGTCCCATTTATCGACAGTTAGTACACATTTTCGATCCTAGTTCTGTCCAAATCATACACATAAATGCAACAAAGTACCAATAACAAAACCACATATAGAAAGCGTACACAGAAACATATATTTTAAGCTATATACATATTGAAACGCATTAACACACATAAATCATGCATACATACAAGCGTCACTGCCTACGCACACTCACACAATTCATACACACACTTATATTTAATCTAACGTGTATTCAGAAAGAGTACACGCACATAAGCAATTTACAAATAACTATTTACACACAATTCAGAAACATGCATTAGCAGCTACTCCTTTGCCCACTTCTCTATAAACAACAGACAGATTTACACACCACCCAATATCAAATTTCACCTTCATCACCCGCTATCATACAAAAGCTCTCAGTCTTAATCGCACTTCGATCATACTGCCCCCACAGTATGTTCTTCATTCATTCACTTCGCTTCCCTTTTCTCTTTGACGATACCGCTCATTAAATTCAAAACGAGCGATTTTACTAAAATATTCCTGATTTTAATATTCGGTTCTGCTCGATGTAAAAGAATAACATTTTAACAAAAATAATGTATTTATTTATTTGTATGAATACATTTGCATACTTTGATATACAGGTTACATATGAATCCACAGGAAGGTAGAGACGTCGTATGCACATTAGAGAGACTTAATCTAAACAGAACACGCGCGTATAAAGAAAAACATCGCCTACACAGACTGTCATATACATACACCCAAAATCAAAGGTACAAGTCACGCGCACGAACACACATGTACACGCGTATTCTTATTCATATTTGTCCACACAAACACGCACATACACAGACACGCACACACAGACACACACATACACACACACACAAACATACATACTCACATACACTCACAAATCAGGCACACATTGCATTTTGACTTTTTTCCTTAAATGTCACAAAGAAGCGCTCCATTTGCACATTCAGCACTTCAAATAATCCCTTGAAAAGCGACACTGCAAGCACGTTCACTATTATAAGCAAAAAGAATATCCTTTCAGCAGGCAACAATGCTGCCTAAAATCATTTTACTTTTGATTCTTACTTACTCTATGTTATCCCCTTTCCCTTTCGCACGTATAGTACTAATGCCAGGAATATTAGTAATACCATACCCTCTCACTAAACCTTTAAATCTTTCATCACGTTGTCTTCTTTCTGCGTTGTGTACATTAACAGTTTTGAATATTTTACCGAACATTATATATATGGGCAAACACACACACACGCTCACTCGCACACAAAAAACACACATGCTAACCCACATACATGTATGTCTATATATATATATATATATATATATATATATATATATATATAATTAAACATGCATACAATATATATATATATATATAATTAAACATGCATACAATATATATATATATATATATATATATATATATATATATATATATGTATGTATGTATGTCTCTATGTATGTATAAGTGTGTGTGTATGTATGTATCCATATTTGTGCGTGTACACGAGTATGCATATGTATATATGTCATTTTTTGACCTTTGATTGTGTTTATGTGTGTGCGTGCGCGCGCATGTGTAAATATATATAAGAATAGGCAGATAAATGTATACATGTAAATTTTGACATGCGCGTATGTATATATGTGTGTAGATACACACACACACAACTGTGAATGAAAGTGTATGATATTTAGCAGAACATGTGCAAATATCGTTCACATACTTATACATACATGCATACATAAATGCATACATATATATATATATATATATACATATATATGTGTGAGTATGTGTGTGTAAGAGTGTGTGCGTGTGTGTGCGTGAGTGTGTTCGAGTGAGTATGATCATGTGTGTCCTTTGCTATGAAACTATGCCCACAAACTTTGCACAAATTATTTGTCACTTTTGCATATTTTCGAAGGATACTTTTACCTAATTCTCATTGACATACTATATATCCTTTCGTTTTATAATTACTTCATGCTTCTTATCGAAAAGCCTTTTTCCTCTGGGTTTTCGTGGTGATTAGTCTTCTAAAATGTTCCTTTAATCTTTGCTTATTTGTCGTAGACTATTTTACTCTCATGAGAAATTTTACTACTGTTAATATGAAGCTTGCTACCGTTTCATTCGCTATTGTGGGGTATGTCAATCACATTATCAATGCACTGATATTTGTGATTTTGTTTATTTTTATCAGTTGTTGATTTGTTTTGGCAAATGGTGATACGTAAAATCTATAGTAGATTGTATAGTCTACAATTCTGTTATGTTTTTGTGTTAGTTGCTTGCATACATTAATAATATATTTTCAATCTATATTTTACAATTTTTTTTTTTTTATTCCTGTTTGTGTCACCAATGTCGGATAAAATTAACAGTGTAGAAATTGTTTATATTAATTCTCATTAGATATATTTCTCCTACATACATTTTTTTGTCTTTGTATCGATTATTTGCACTGAGATATACTTTTCAAATATTCGATTGAGTTCCATCACGTATTATGATGGCTCCCAGAAACGTTTGATGCATTTCACTGAACGTGTGTCCTTTATACTTTTGAAAACATCACGAATCTCTTTGTACTTTACTTCTTAGAGAATAAATATATATTTACCTACATCTCAATTTCCATTAGCTTATGTGAATTGATCTCTTCAGTTATGGTCATTGCTTCATCAATACTGTTTATTGAATAAACAGGGATTTTTTTTTTTTTTCGCATTCCTTATTTTAGTGGAATCTTGATATTGTTTTGAAATATGTCCAATAGAGATAATGGGCATTTTTATGTATATTTTAAGACGATGTAACACTAATATATGTAGAAATATTCTAGCATCTATATGTGCATACAACACAGCCACATTAAATGATTTATACCGAGTGTATTTAATGGATCTATTCACCATTTGTTTAATCTTAAACCAAAGTCAGACTTTCCAGGTTCTTCAATTCTTATTCCAGGATTTCCTTTACAGGAAATTCATTAAAAGAAGCGAATATGAATTTTCATTGATTTTATAAAATTTGATCCTTTATGACTGGAAGTATATTATTTAATTCGGTTCAGAGGATAAAAAAATCATTGGAAGTATGCACGTAATTATCTCTTTTTTCTTTACACACACACACGCGCGCGCTCATGTCTGACACTCCAACTGGTAAGAACAAGAGCGCCCCAGTTGAGTTAATGTGCTAAGGATGAACACTCCGCAGACAAGGGTAGTTTTCTGAGATATTCAGCAAGACCAGAATGTGACAAGGCTGTCCATTTGAATTATGATTAAAGTTCGTGTATGTCAGGTGATTGGAGTAGAGCAATATGAAATACGGTGTTTTGCACAAGGAGAAAGCACACCACCTGGAATCGAACTCCGAACCCTCGGAAGATAACCGGATAACATAACCATTAAGCAATGCCCCTTCAACTCGTACACAGATGAATATGTTTCTCCCCCTCTCGCTCTCTCTCTCTCTCTCTCTCTCTCTCTCTCTCTCTCTCTCTCTCTCGCTATCTTCAAGAAAACGACATTCATTGAGCTGGAACGAGAGGGTGTCATTAGACTTAGATAACCGTAATACATAGCATGTCAGTATGCCGAGGACTGTCATAAAAAGATCAAACTAAAAAACATGGCTAAAACTAGTGGTTCCCAACCTGGTGTCCGCGGGACCCTCGTGGTCCGCGAATATCGCATCGGGGGTGCATGAACTAAATCCAGTATTTCAAAAGTTTAGTAACCACTCGCTTCAACTATCATTAAATAGCTGAGAGGTCACTATAAAAAAACATACACTAGCGAGATACTCACAGTAATAGAGAAAACAAGACACAGTATTATCTTAAAGGTTTTTCTAAACATAATCAACAATGTACACATAAAATCACTGAATAAATTTTATGGCTCTAATTGTTCGCGTACAATGAATAACTGAATATTTACTCCTTTATCAGCAGTAGCGTTTGAATATTTGTTTTTCTTTTTTATCATTCAACGCAGCCTCCCCATCAGCTACCACTGCCACCACTGCTACCAGTAGACATTTATTGACATTACCACTTCCGCCTTCACGTTCTTCCATAGGTGCAAATGCAATGTAAATCAACACGCATAAAACTTGCCTATCTACATTTCCTTCATCTATCAGTCTATCAACATAAGTATCTTAAAAGTTTGCTAGCTGTGATAATCTTTTTAATTGTTAAATTTTAATTTTAACCTCTAAGTTTTAATTTTAGATATAAGTTAGGCATCTATTTCTAGCATTTTAGCTCTCCTTACTGATCACTGAATTAAATATAAATATTATTTATGACCACGTTTAACCTACAATTCATCTATTTAATTACACTTTAATAGCCATAAATGCTTTCCTCCTCCAGTTTACCAAAAATGGTAACCCCTGATGTCCCACCCCGAATCTACCCTAACGCAGAACAATACAAGCCACTTTCCTCTTATCTATATTTCAATTTAAAAAATTGTTTTGTTTACTTTCGCTCACTTTCTTTTCTCTAATTTCCGTTCCAGTAACATTTCCTTTCTTTATTCTATTCGTTCACTCAAAAGCTCTTTCTCTCTGCTCTCCCTGCCTATCATGATGTCTGTCTCTTTCCAATAGTCACCCGCTTGGACCATTATCCTGAAAGTAACCGCTTCTAAGCTGAAGTGAAGGCAGCATGTTCTTTGTTTATCTCCTTACCTATTTAGAGATTTTAGGTAAAATTATACTAATGTGTCCAGCTGTTTTAATTTAATTAAATTATATATCTTCATGCAGCTGATGATTGCTCTGCATTTAAATTCATGCAATGATTGCATTGATCAATTAAAAGGGGTTGCTTGAAACGATTGTATCCTGGATATCCTTGTTGCTTATTTTAATCATATATATATATATATATATATATATATATATATATATATATATATATATATATATAGAGAGAGAGAGAGAGAGAGAGAGAGAGAGAGAGAGCGAGAGAGAGAGAGAGAGAGATAGATATATAGATAGATAGATAGATAGATAGATAGATAGATAGATACATACATACATACATACATACATACGTACATAGATACATACATACATACATACAGACATACATGCATGCATAATAAAACAATATATCTGTATTATAAACGTTTACCGGAAATTTTAAAATCTAAATAATTTTAAAGTCTATTAAATTAAAACTAAAATACGTAAATTATATAATGTATATCAATGAACCTAAAATACTATAAGCTAATATATTTACATCAAACAAATTAATTAAAATATTTATAAAATTTATTTTATAAAAATCATAATATTATTTAAATATTAATATATAATATTCACTAAAAATAATTCCGTACTAATTAATACACACCTAAAAATTACAAATTATGAATACTACAATTGGTAAAATTGAAGTTAATATATTTATATATATGTATATATTTATATACATATATATATATATATATATATATATATATATATATATATATATATATATATATATATATATATATATATATATATATATATATATATATATATATATATATATATATACATACATGCATATATATATGCATACATGCATACATACAAACACATACATATATATATATATATATCTATACACAGTCTCAAAATCTCAAAATTAGAAGAAAGTAGTGTCTCTTACCTATATTATATGTTAACGATTTCTTAATTGAGACTTTCGAAAAACAAACACCTTATTACAATGAAGCCCTTCATGAGGCAGGATATACAAATAATATTCAATTCTTTAATAATTTGAAATATAATTATAATATCAAAGATTATAATATTAATGATCCATTTATTTTTTATGATAAGCATAACATTAAGAATTATGATAAGGTCTACTTAGGTAATAATGGTAGGAATAATAAGTATTATGATAATAAAAAAAAGAAACATAATTGTAATGGACAAAATAATAGGATTGAATTTAATTCATTTAACGATTTAATAATAGGATTAAATATAATTCATTTAATAGGATTACATTTAATTCATTTAAAAATTTAATAATATAAATAATAAATATAATAGTATCAATACTAAACTTTGGATAATCATCCCTTACGGCGTTCAAGTTAAAACTAACATTATTAAAGAGATTTGAAATATAATTGATATATTCCTTAGAGGTAAGAAAAAATATAATATCTTTTCCAGTAATAGTTTGGGAGTAGGTTATTCCACTACTAACAATATTGGTAATATTATGTCTTCTTTTAAAAGATATAAGTTGAATAAGATTTACAACTATAAATTTAATACTTATTCTAATAATAATAATAATAATAATAATAAGGACCAGCTTACAATTAATTGTACATTTAGGTATATGACCAAATGTAAATTTAATAATAAATGTGATTTGAAGGATGTGGTGTATAAATATATAGTAACTTTAATGGACAGGGATAAATTTAATGGTTATAGTTTAAATAAGATTTACATAGGATCGGCTTCGAATAAAATTAAATTACGTGTGGTTCAACACAGGAGTTCCTTTAAAAATAGAAATTTGATTAATTCTAGTGGCCTTAGTAAATATATTTGGGAGCTGAAATCTAAAAATATAAAGTACATGTTAAATTGGGAGATAGTTTGTAGGGTGAAATCTTATCGTATAAGTAGTAATTTTTTAAAGTTGTGTACTAAAGAATTTAAAGAGATATTATTGAATAATAATAATAATAATAGGGTTAGCTAATATGTATATATATATATATATATATATATATATATACTTCATTTAAAATGCAGAGATGCCTATAATAGGACATCTACTCGCTAGAAATAGCAGCAAAAGACTACATACCACAGAAATTAGGGATAATGTAGTATTTTGCTGCTATTTCTAGCGAGTAGATGTCCTATTATAGGCATCTCTGCATTTTAAATGAATAATACATAGTCTATTGACTGTTTTTTTACTCTCGCTAGACCACTGGTGGTAAATAAAAATTTCTAAAATTTTTTGGCTACCCTATAATTTATTAATAATATATATATATATATATATATATATATATATATATATATATATATATATATATATATATATATATATATATATATATATATATATATATATATATATATATATATGTATATATATTATACGTGTAATACAATTTTTTCTCTATGTGATTGCGGATTTTCAGGGATAATTTCAATAATTGTTGGGTTTTCTTTTCGCTAAATTATATATTTATATATTATATATTGTGAAATTTAATTTAATTTTTATTTTTATCCCTAATATTATACATATATATATACATACATACATACATATATACATATATATATATATATATATATATATATATATATATATATATATATATATATATATATATATATATATATATATATATATATATGTATATATATATATATATATATATATATATATATATATATATATATATATATATATATATATATATATATATATATATATATATATATATATATATATATATATATATATATATATATATATATATATATACATACATGCATATATATATGCATACATGCATACATACAAACACATACATATATATATATATATCTATACACAGTCTCAAAATCTCAAAATTAGAAGAAAGTAGTGATATTCTCTTACCTATATTATATGTTAACGATTTCTTAATTGAGACTTTCGAAAAACAAACACCTTATTACAATGAAGCCCTTCATGAGGCAGGATATACAAATAATATTCAATTCTTTAATAATTTGAAATATAATTATAATATCAAAGATTATAATATTAATGATCCATTTATTTTTTATGATAAGCATAACATTAAGAATTATGATAAGGTCTACTTAGGTAATAATGGTAGGAATAATAAGTATTATGATAATAAAAAAAAGAAACATAATTGTAATGGACAAAATAATAGGATTGAATTTAATTCATTTAACGATTTAATAATAGGATTAAATATAATTCATTTAATAGGATTACATTTAATTCATTTAAAAATTTAATAATATAAATAATAAATATAATAGTATCAATACTAAACTTTGGATAATCATCCCTTACGGCGTTCAAGTTAAAACTAACATTATTAAAGAGATTTGAAATATAATTGATATATTCCTTAGAGGTAAGAAAAAATATAATATCTTTTCCAGTAATAGTTTGGGAGTAGGTTATTCCACTACTAACAATATTGGTAATATTATGTCTTCTTTTAAAAGATATAAGTTGAATAAGATTTACAACTATAAATTTAATACTTATTCTAATAATAATAATAATAATAATAATAAGGACCAGCTTACAATTAATTGTACATTTAGGTATATGACCAAATGTAAATTTAATAATAAATGTGATTTGAAGGATGTGGTGTATAAATATATAGTAACTTTAATGGACAGGGATAAATTTAATGGTTATAGTTTAAATAAGATTTACATAGGATCGGCTTCGAATAAAATTAAATTACGTGTGGTTCAACACAGGAGTTCCTTTAAAAATAGAAATTTGATTAATTCTAGTGGCCTTAGTAAATATATTTGGGAGCTGAAATCTAAAAATATAAAGTACATGTTAAATTGGGAGATAGTTTGTAGGGTGAAATCTTATCGTATAAGTAGTAATTTTTTAAAGTTGTGTACTAAAGAATTTAAAGAGATATTATTGAATAATAATAATAATAATAGGGTTAGCTAATATGTATATATATATATATATATATATATATATATACTTCATTTAAAATGCAGAGATGCCTATAATAGGACATCTACTCGCTAGAAATAGCAGCAAAAGACTACATACCACAGAAATTAGGGATAATGTAGTATTTTGCTGCTATTTCTAGCGAGTAGATGTCCTATTATAGGCATCTCTGCATTTTAAATGAATAATACATAGTCTATTGACTGTTTTTTTACTCTCGCTAGACCACTGGTGGTAAATAAAAATTTCTAAAATTTTTTGGCTACCCTATAATTTATTAATAATATATATATATATATATATATATATATATATATATATATATATATATATATATATATATATATATATATATATATATATATATATATATATATATATATATGTATATATATTATACGTGTAATACAATTTTTTCTCTATGTGATTGCGGATTTTCAGGGATAATTTCAATAATTGTTGGGTTTTCTTTTCGCTAAATTATATATTTATATATTATATATTGTGAAATTTAATTTAATTTTTATTTTTATCCCTAATATTATACATATATATATACATACATACATACATATATACATATATATATATATATATATATATATATATATATATATATATATATATATATATATATATATATATATATATATATATATATATATATATATATATATATATATATATATATAAACATAGTATGATAAATTACTAGCTGACTCACTACATTAATCGCATATATATGGAGATATAACAATAAATTCATTCATGTTTGAAATAGTTTAAATGAGGAAGATTAACGCAATGAATGCATTTCCTAATATATATTATGCACACCCGAAACGTATGTATTCATTGATTTGAAAATATCACTATCTGGGTTTACTTACTTTACATATACTACGACCAGTTAAAATAAGTCGGTCTTGACTCCAATTATGCGAATACCCTAACGATTGTTGTTTTAGACTCAAGACGAAAATTCCACTACCATGCAATGAAACGCTTCATAGTGCAACATAAAATACACTTTGCTAAAGATTTTCTACTATTTGAAAATAATATGTATTCTTGTTTTTATACTATTCATTTGGTTCTTTATAGATTATTTTAATAGATAACTCATTTAACATTATATTATTTAGAAGTTATAGTTTCATTTCAACATAATATTAGAACTTCGATTGGAATAGTGTTGATATATTTTCGATTATTTTTGATTAATATTATTTGATTAATTATTAATCTTTATAGTATATAATATCGTTAAAGTTTTTTTAAAATCAAAACTTTGTATATATATATAAAGTTTAACCTTTTATTCTTAATAATTTTTTCTTTCCTAATTTTTTCATTCATAATTTTTTCCATTCATAATTTTTTCATTCATATTTTTTATTATTACGTTTGTAGAAATAAATGATCTTGTATTTTTCTATTATTCAATTGATCTTTAATCATAATTAAATAAACGTCTTTAGCTTTAAATAGTATAGCTTTAACTATTACACCGGTTAAATATGTACTAATTTTATCTTCATTATTATTTTAAACTTAAACTTCGTTCAACTTGTATTTAAAACAATGATAATTTGAAACAATGATAATTTAGGTAAGATGTTTTTTGTATATAATATACATGTTATTATTATGGATGAAGGGATGATTATTGAATGGTTATTATTTTGATATTATGATATTTTTTAAATAATTTTTCTATCTTTATATAATAAGTATTTCATATTAATTCATTTGGTACTTATTGTTGGTTGAGATATATATCTAATTATTGTTCTACTTACGATCTGACGAGTAGCTATATTTTTGAATAGAACTTATTTTCGATAATTTCAATTGATTTTAATCGATTTAAATTTCTTTTGTATTTGAAAATTGGTTATGAAACACGTGTAATCTTTTTATTATATTTATCTTATGATATTTACTTTACTTTATATTATACTCATTTATTGTGCTTTTAATTATTAATTTTTCTATATGTGATAGTGGATTTTCATCGATGAGTTCTTGAAAATTGGTTGTTTTCCCTAAAACTATATATATTTTATATATACTTTATCTATAAGGCTCAATTTAATTTTAATTTTTTATAAATTGATTTTAATTGAGTTTTTTACCTGTAATTTTGGATTTTGTCCCTAATAATATTATTATATATATATATATATATATATATATATATATATATATATATATATATATATTTATATATATATATATATATATATATATATATATATATATATATATATATGTATGTATGTATGTATATAATGTATAGGAAGCTATATTCTGTTGAAGACGAAGTATGTGTGTTTAGTTTCACGAAACAATCAGTGCATATGATTTCTTTGTAGTGTGGTCGGATGTATGTGCTGTAAATCAGATCACTCTCTCCATTAAATCGACGTTGCATAAGCAGGAGAGCACAAGTGTCCCTCATTATCGCTGAGCAAGAGGAATGAAGTGTGTTTCTAAATAGCACAACGCACTGCCCGGTCAGGAGATCGATACTACGTTCTAGCGTGCATATATATTCATGTAAATTCATATTGAATGTGTTTATGCTGAGTGGGTCGAGAGAAGAAATTTCGCTATAGAAAAATCTCCTCGTAAATATATACGGAAACATATATAGGGCTGCGAATGACGTCGTAGATGCTTATGATACTTACGTTTTTTGCGTTCTGTCATTCGGTCAGTCACGCATCTATAATTCATACTCCGACAAGAATAAGACCAATCTTACTAGAACAGTCAATGTTATGCGCGAGGATGTGTGTAACGCTTGATCAAGCAACGATTAAATAAACGATTTTGCACGAGGAATCATACTTCAATGAACGCTGCTTCCTTCGATTTTGTTTCATTCTAACTTCAACAGTTTTTACGCAATTCAGTGTACGTACTGTTTTCAGTTACGTTGTGCACTAAATAACAGTTTTGATATTCGTAGTTGACGAGACGAAGGCACGTAGAAGCGTCTGCATCAGTTCATTTATTAATATCATTTACATCTTTACACACATTCTCACGCATTCATAAATGGAAAACACTCTCGTGAGATTGTTTTCGGAGGGAAATATCTCATCCATATGTATTCGAACTTGTTAATATCTTGTGAGTGATCACATGTCTACACGTTATTTTGCAACAAGATTTACCACTGTGATATTAGCAAAATTTAGTTTACATTATTAATCGAAACAGAATATATATATATATATATATATATATATATATATATATATATATATATATATATATATATATATAGCGACTTAATTGTGTTGTTACACTTTGCAATATATTTTGATGTTGGACAATTACGAATTCATCAGAGACAATGTGCTATTGTTAATCTGAAGATCAGTGAGTGAATACGATTAATTAAATGAAAACATATTCAGAAATGCAGACGTCGCACGCTGGGAGAAGGTATATGTTATCTATGTCTCCATATCATCCTGTGTGTCACTAATTTCACTAGATTAATAAAAAGAAAATAAATTACTTTTGTTTTAAGTAAACAGAAATATTATTTGTTTTGCATACGATAGAATATTTTCACAATCATATAATCATACATACAGATAAACACAACATCTATCCATTTTACTATGCGTGTGTTTATAGATATTCATGTGTCATATTCATATGTTTATAGGTATTCATATATATATATATATGTATATATATATACATATATATATATATATATATATATATATATATATATATATATATATATATATATATATATATATATATATATATATATATATATATATATATATATATATATATATATATATATATATTTATTTATATATATATATATATATATATATATATATATATATATATATATATATATACGTGTGTAGTAGGGTATGCGCATATACGTGCATAAGCTAGTTGGATAGATAAGTAAATCAGTAAATACATAGACACATACATCAACAGTTAGACATACAGACAGGCAGACAGACAAAATAGACTGACAGATAGATAGACAGACAGACAGACAAACAGACACACAGACACACAGACACACAGACAGACACACAGAAAAGCAGACAGGCAGACAGATAGATAGGTAGATAGATAGACAGATAGATATCTTTTTTATTATAGCCACACAGGGCTAAATACAGAAAATGGACAAATTACAAAGTAGAGCTGGGGGGGGGATGATTTGGATCAACAGGGATCGCGGGAAGAAAAAAAAAACGTGGGGGGGGGGGCGATCAATAGGGATCGTGTATCACAGTCGATGTAAAAAAACGGGGAACAGATTAGGTTTATCCGTGGAGAGAAAAGCCTACGGAAAAGACCACGGCCACCTCAGGCTTTTTTTTTTAAAGGTACATGAAAGTAAGTACCTTCTCTCTTTTTGTTTCTTTTTGTTACAAGTCTATGCTTAAAATGGTGTCGTCTTTCATTCTTACCATTCTTGCCACATTTACCCATTTTTTATTGAAACTTTCATTCGACAACACCTTCCTCTCTATCCTCATCCTCCTTTTCAAGTGGTACTTGAAAAAGTTGACGAGGGATTGACCAGAGAGGAAAGTGTTTGTTTGTAGACCTTTCAAACGCGTCCACCACACGCATTCTTTTGCCATAGCTATCAGTGTTACAAAAACCGTTTTTCCTTCCCGTTTAAAGGAAGGTGGCGGAACAATATTCACGATAGACTCGGCTGATAAGTGGGCTCGTCCCACACGCGACAACAGCCGTTCGACGAAGGTCCACAGCTCTGAAATATCTGGACACTGCACGAGTGCGTGCAGAACGGTTTCGTCGCTCTGACCGCATCTCGGGCAGGTCGGTCCGGTGGTTTTCGAACCGTGTCTGTAGATCTTCTCTCGAACTGGTAGTGCGTCTCGATAGCATTGCCAAGCCAGGGATCTCTGGAAATTATCCATAGGCCCCGGCCCGAACGTCGTCTTGAAAAGGCGGGTTAAGAATTTCTCGTCGACACCCAGGTTTGCCCCGAGAGTGTCGTCAGACCTCCCCTCCTCTAGTCCTCTATAGAACGCATTGGTCGTTTGGAAGTTGCACAAGTTTGATCCCGGACGGCAGAGCTGTTGTAGAGCTTGGCGACACTCGCGGTGCCATTCGCCCAGTTTCGGTCTCTTCCTGATCCATGTTTGCAGTTCGGTGAGTGAGACGAGCTGCGGGAAGGCGTGCCTCACAAACGGCGCCCACACCTGTTCACCGTCGTCAATGAAGTTCCAGAGATGCCGCAGTCTCAGCGCATGTCTGCGCATCATTAACCACGGCATCCCCAGTCCTCCACGTAACGGTTGTTGACAGCAAATGGATCGCCTCACCATCGGAACGCCACCCTTCCACATAAAGCGGAAAAGTATGCGTTCTAGTTTCGTGATGGTGGCATCGGGACAAGGCACGATGGTCAGGCGGTAATCGATGACTGATGCGATATACACATTAGCCACCTCCGCCCGGCCTTTTAGAGATAACTTTCTCTCAGCCCATGTTTGGCTGAGTTTGATCACTCTACTGGTGATCTCGTCCCAGTTCTTATCCATTTGGAGGTCCGGACTGAACCAGACCCCGAGCAGTTTAACCGGTCCGTCCGTCCAGCGTCCCACTACGGAGTCACTGTTGGACGGTATGGGCTTGCTTCTCCAGGTGCCGAGTAACAAACCCACTGACTTTTCCGGGTTAATTTTTGCTCCTGTCACCGTTTCGTATTGTTTAAGTGTCTCGCCTAGCATCTCGACGTGCTTTTCGCTCGACACTATGACGGTGACATCGTCCGCATATGCAGACACGCTCGTCCCGCAACCCAACTCTCGTGGGATACCCCTCAGTGTCGCCAGCTTCCGCAGTAGTGGTTCGATCGTCAATACATACAGAAGCGCCGACAAGGGACAGCCCTGACGGACCGAACGCGTGATGTCGAACGGTTTTGACAGGTGACCGTTTACCCGTATTACCGATCGGATGCCGCTATACAAGGCAGCGATCCAACCGCGGAAGACGGGACCAAAGCCAGCTGCCCTGAGGACGGCCGCTAGGTATCGATGGTCGACCTTATCGAAGGCTTTAGATTGATCTAAATTGATCAGCGCCCCACCCATGCCAGGATCCTTAACTACCCTGTCCATGATGTAGCGCATGAGGTGGAGGTTGTCATGGATACTTCTGCCCGGCACGGCGCATGTGTGCGCCCTGTCGACCAGTTTATCGATGACAAGCGCCAACCTCTCGGCTATTACTTTGGCCAAAATTTTCAAATCTGCGTTGAGCAGAGTGATGGGCCTGAAATTATCTATAAAATTCCCCTTGTTTGGGTCTTTCTTCAGCAATGTCACTGCACCTCGGCTCACGAAACCGGGAATTCTCCCGTTTTGTTGCCAGTTGCAATAGACTGATGCCAAGAGGTCGCCAAACAAGTCTGGCATTTGACAATACAGCTCGTAGGGTAGACCATCCAATCCAAGTGACTTATCCCTCGCGCAGCCCGCCATAGCATCCCTTACTTCAGCAGCTGTGATGGGACCCTCACAACACTCTGCCTCTCCCGCCGAGAGCCACGGCAGGCCGGTCAGGTAGGCAGTGAAGTCCATCCTGCGTTCCGACTCACCGCTCGCACCGAACAGTCGAGCAAAGTGCTGTTGAAAGGCCCCACACATCCTTTCGGGTTCGAGCAGACTATAGATAGATAGATAGATAGATAGATAGATAGATAGATAGATAGATAGATAGATAGATAGATAGAAAGACCGATAGATAGATAGATACCTGATATTACCTAGCCGTATCTGCAGCAAAATGCGTTATCAAAAGAAGTGCAGAAATGCCAGACATAAGATTTATAAATATTGGAGATTGAACAGTGAAAAGAAAAGGGAAAGAAATGCTAACCACAAATTCATGACACTGAGGGACGCTTTACTCTACCGTTTTGTAAAACGAACTGAAGGATGTGTCTTTTTACGTTCTGTTTACACACGATATAAAAGCTGTAGTTGTTCAACTTGAAAAGTAGCTGCGACGATTACGTTGTTAGATCTTGGAATCTCTGAAGTACATCGGTACAGCAATTTCATTCTTCCCAAATGATTAACATTCTCTAATTATAAGGTGCAATACGTATATTCTTCCGGAATTGTGCTTCAACAAGTACGTTATTCTTAACTTTTAAATATATTTCACTCTTCAATTCAGTTACCATAGATCTATATATTAGTTACAAGTGTAACCATCATCATCAAGAAGTAGACACAAGGTGAGGTGAAATACTAAATGAATTACGCTAGTTTCTTTTAACGTGAACATTATTAAATAAAGCATGTTTAACACATTGTTACATGTAATGTGTGTGCATGTGCGCTTGTTTATTAACTAAAACAGAAAACATTTTGCAGCATATACCAGTCAGTTTCTCTCTTTATAAACAGCCACTTGCTAATGTAAAATAATAATAGTGTTAATTCATATTTTATTTGCAAATATTTAGCATAGAATGCATTACTTGTGATTTTGTTTTTATTAGAAATTGCATTCTCGAGAGAGATTTCAGTTGCCACTTATTGAGATGAGGAAACGAATATTCCTTGCTAGAAATATACACAGTACTTAGTCAAATATAAGCATTTGGAATTCATACGGTAAAAAAAAATCTCAAAACTGCTGGAACGGATCTCGTCTACATAAGCACTCGCACACATGCGCACATGTACATACCCACATACACACAGATACATAAACACACATGCATGTATGTAAAACACGACACAGACACACAAGCACACCAATCGTGGCATGTATATTTCTAATTTTAAGTTGTAAAATTTCGTTGATACCCCACCCTGCATAGTATTTATAATTCTCACTTTTACCGTTTATGGCATCAGCATAAGTTATCATCGGAAATGTTATAATCTAGTGAAGTGAGAGCCACTGATCAGCATTATAATGTGAGAGCATCAAAATGCGAAAGCATCGATTATCTGGCTATATCTGCTGCTGTAGATAGCTTGTCTCCCTTGTCAGTATTTAAGATAGTGCTTTCCGTGGCTATTGAGTTGTCGGACACATATTGTTGTGTTGCATGTGCCTGGTGTACCCTTATCAGATGGATAGCCATGATGGGTATACTAGGCTTCGTATACTAACTCTTATTTCTAGCAATACTTCTGCTGATTGATGCCCTTTATTTCTGGCTTTACGTTGTAAAATTGCGAAGTAGCCACCTATGTTATTATTATTATTATTATTATTATTATTATTATTATTATTATTATTATTATTGTTAACTCTACCGAGGTCGACTTTGACTTTCATCCATTAGGGGTCCATAAATTAATTAACAGTGAAATACTAGGGTCGATGTAAGCGACTCTTCTCCTCCCTGAAATGGCTGCCGTTATGGAAATATTTCAACCATTATTACTATTATTATTATTGAGTGAGAGAGCATTGCATGCCAACAAAGTGACACTGAGGTAAAATATACGAACCCAGTATACCCATCATGACTACCCGTCTGATAAGAGTAGACCAGGTAAATGCACCACAAACATATGTGCGCGATATGCTGATCACATATCAAAATAAACAGCGTATGACCTTGTAGGTGGGGCCCAGTTAGAAATTTCTTAGGGTCGTTTAGCCCATCCCGCTGAATAGATCCCTGAATAATGATTGTTTAAGGATGTTGGACGAAACACCTCCAAAGGTGAATTATCCAAACCCAAAGAATCCCTCCCAACACAATGCTATGATGCTCCTCCACTATTTCTGCTCGTGATCAGAGATGCACATACCGGCAGTCACAAAGGGATATGCTCAACTGGTTAAGGTCAAACAATTGACAAGCAAACCTGTGGTATTAAGCAGAATATTTGCTGTAGCCCAACTTTTATACCAAGACCACACAATGTACAGGATAACACATTCAATCAGTTAAGTTGAGAATCCACGAGAGACACTGACTAGTACAGATAGATAGATAGATAGATAGATAGATAGATAGATAGAGACACAGAGAGAGAGAGAGAGAGAGAGAGAGAGAGAGAGAGAGAGAGAGAGAGAAATTAATGGATGGATGGATACGCACATCCATACATATGCATGCAAAAGTGTATGAATATCAATAGTCATATATATGTATGTGTGTCTGTGTGTTCGTGCCTGTGTGTGTGCGCGCGTGCGCGCGTGTGTGTGTGGAGTATGTGTACACAATGCATTGCCTAGATAATATTTGTGAATATGCTGAAACATTCATTTACGAAAGAAACTACAATAACGAATACTTGATTTATACACTACTGATGCTCTTGGAGAATTTGTATGCAAGCCTCGGCATAGGTTCATGCGTGCAACAAAACACATGCTTACATACGAAGAAAATCTCGTTCCTTAAAACAAAAAAAGTTACCTGTATAAATCAATATGATTGATACAAAATATATTATGTATTTAAACAAGAGTTAAAACATTAAATCAATAACAATACAAAATTAGTACCAAACGCAAGAAGACAGATTCGAAAATTAATGTGGGCGTGATTGATTGCATGTTTTGTATTCGTAATATTCTGGGATTTAATCTTATGGAAAAGGTCAGCATTCCTGACAATAGCTTTGTCAGTATTCTTAAACCTTTTTTTTCTCTCCTGATTAGTTATTTCAGTAGAACTTTAATAATCAGATGTGCCCAATATATCTATCTATCTATCTATCTATCTATCTATCTATCTATCTATCTATCTATCTATCTATCTATCTATTTATCGTTCTATTTATCTATCCTTTTTTAATGTAATTTTTCGTGTTCATTATGGTGTCTTGAAGCACTACTCTAACTTTGGCCTCATGAACAAATGTGTTTTCAAACACACCTGAACTAGCGAGCGAGCTTCAGTGTCTCGACAGGTAGAACCAGGATTGGGCACTTGCTATGTTTTATGAATGATTTCCTTCATATTGGGGGAGCACCTGTACGAAATTTACCGGACTGATGACCAAATTCACACCACTTCGAGAAATCTACATAAATGGATCAGAGAGATGCAAGCTATGCGTAACTGAACGACTGCACATTCCAACGGAATACGTAAATACAGATCTGCAATTTTTAGAAAATAAAAGCACATAGACGCGTTTCATTTCTTGAACTTAAGGACAACAACCGCTCTAATTTGAGTAGGTAGCTCACCGACTTTGGCTTCTTTTCTCTAATATTATTCTGCACCAGCCATATTAATTGTGGTTTCTCGACTCAAAGAGAGGAAAGAACTTGGTTTTCGTTATATTTTATTTCATTTTATTTTCTTCCAGCTACAAATCTTGCATTAGCCTTCTTCGAAATTTTTTCCTAGTTTTTTCATGTTTTCCCATAACCTAGGTTCGATTTTGTAAAATACATTTCACGTTATGAGATGAGCCTGAAAGTTTTGCTTGGAGATACAAGAAGTTATATAAACTGCCAATTGATTGTATCTTAAAGCATGAAACAATTAGGAGCTCTTTTGTAATTGTGTATATTAAAAGATATTTAACTCTCACTAGGTAGAGTAATTCTTTCTTCATCCTACCTAAAATTGAACTATAATCTACAGACATGTAAGTATGCGAGCGTCAGTGTGTATGTGTATATATATATACATATATATATATATATATATATATATATATATATATATATATGTGTGTGTGTGTGTGTGTGTGTGTGTGTGTGTGTGTGTGTGTGTTGTGTGTGTGTGTGTGTGTGTGTGAATGTGTGTGTATACGTGTGTTGATATATATATATATATATATATATATATATATATATATATATATAGATAGATAGATAGATAGATAGATAGATAGATAGATAGATAGATAGATACATAGACACACAGACAGACAGACAGATAGATAGATAGATAGATAGATAGATAGACAGACAGACAGACAGATAGATAGATATTGTATTTACTGACATTTTCCATAAAATTAAATCCCAGAATATTACAATTATAGAGTTATGGTTCAATATCCAACATAACTACCATCTCTTTCTCACACGACTACCGATATGACTCTCCTAGATCTAAATTTTTCTGCCCTATTCTTTTTTTTTAATTCCTTGTATTATGGCTTCTTTCCTTCCTGCACTGAAGAGTATGATGATATTTATTTAATGTAATTCAACATGTTATTATATTTTTCTACGAAACGATCGTAGAATTAAACTTCTTATGAATTTTAACATGTTCCATCCATTTTTAACGAAATTGGTGGCATTTATGGAACTTCATTCCATGAATTCATCATACATTATATACAAGTACTACTTTCATATCCTCGCAAACTTACGCTTCTAAACACCAAGCAACGTATGAAGAATCAACATTAGAAATATGTTTGGCAACCGCCAATTAATGGACAAATGTACATTCAAAATTTATACGCCTATGTAATTTTATATATATATATATATATATTCCTTTATTCTATTGGTCTTTTACTCTTTAATATATTTCAGGCCTGGAGCACTGCCAGTGACTATATATATATATATATATATATATATATATATATATATATATATATATAAATAAATGAATATATATATATATATATATATATAAATAAATGAATATATATATATATATATATATATATATATATATACACACATATCGATAGATAGATAGATAGATAGATAGATATCTTTTTATTATAGCCACACAGGGGTAAATACAGAAAATGGACAAATTACAAAGTAGAGCTTTTCTTGGGGGGGGGATAATTTGGATCAAAAGGGATCGCGGGAAGAAGAAAAAAAACGTGGGGGGGGGCATCAATAGGGATAGTGTATCACAGTCGATGTAAAAAACGGGGAACAGATTAGGTTTATCCGTGGAGAGAAAAGCCTACGGAAAAGACCACGGCCACCTCAGGCTTTTTTTTTAAAGGTACATGAAAGTAAGTACCTTCTCTCTTTTTGTTTCTTTTTGTTACAAGTCTATGCTTAAAATGGTGTCGTCTTTCATTCTTACCATTCTTGCCACATTTACCCATTTTTTATTGAAACTTTCATTCGACAACACCTTCCTCTCTATCCTCATCCTCCTTTTCAAGTGGTACTTGAAAAAGTTGACGAGGGACTGACCAGAGAGGAAAGTGTTTGTTTGTAGACCTTTCAAACGCGTCCACCACACGCATTCTTTTGCCATAGCTATCAGTGTTACAAAAACCGTTTTTCCTAGATAGATAGATAGACATATATATACATACACACACTCTCGCGCACACACATTCACATATGTTTTTAACTGTATGTACATATATGATTCTACTAGTATACGTTTGTATGCATATACCAATATACGCAGATGTATAGATATAGAGATACACACTCACAACCACACACTTGTATATATCAGAAAATGAACAATAGAGAGAAAAAATGTGATAAATCATCAGATTTAAGGAATACAAAGAAAGGTGATGAATTATTAGATTTACGGAATACAAATTAGAAAGGTAGCATTCTAAAAATAATGTATTGTAAAATATGCATACATTATGCATGACCATATCTCTTGAGACAACGCGACGAATGTGTCTTGATATGAGTCATAGAGATGCAGTCAAACAAATATTAGAGGACCATTGAAGAAAAAACAAACAGAAAATGACCACAAGCCTCAACGAAATTACACTGAAATCTGAGCATAGTATATAATTCAGGCATAACATGAATTTGAAAATGAATGATCGTAGCTCGACCATTATCAACAATGATTAATTTCAGTATACGACTCGGTAGACAAATTGCTTCCGTAATATGCATCAAATTTGTTGTAAGTCGAATCCCAGTAATTATGTAATTAAAAGCATAACTTAAAATATTTGGTTTATATGACTGTTCTCCTTGTGGACATTCCTTCTTCTGAACGGTATCAGTAGACTATATCAGAGAATGTGAAGGTCTTTCTTTAATGACAGGGGATATTTTGCTTTTATTTCTAGAAACATACTCACATATTTTCAGGCTCTTTCTTTGGTTCTGTGATGATGGTACTATAATACTGATAACGACATTTTAAGTTAGTTATTGATGAAAATAATATCTCTCGTACTGTGAGATATGGGTACATGAAAAAAAAATACTGTCGCCTGCTATGATAACTGAAATAGCTCTGTTCTTCAAAACATATTTTGAAATGAAAAAACATTATTTATGTTGCAGAAAAATATTTACATTTTTGTACATGAAATATATTTACGAGTGAGGATACAACAAAACATCTACAATGAAAATTAATCCAAATGGCAGCTACTCCACTCCAGATTTACATACTTTGAAATAGATCTAGTAAAGGGAATTTAAATATTAAGACTACATCTTTATTGGGATATTGCGAGCGCATATTGCAAGAAATGTTTCGACTATATCTCTTAAGAGACTAGAAATGCTACTCAGCCTATGACAATTTATGATGGCCTATTAGCCTCCATGGCGCATTAGGACCATACCATTTTTGAAATGCGATTAGCGTCGCGATCCGAAATATATCTAAGAGATAAATTTTTCAGCCCATAAACAAAGAAAATATAAACATCTATTTGAAATATGCATCATTAACTCGTAGTTTAATTCATGGTGATTTCACAATTTTCTAAGTCCATCCTCAGAAGACCCCTATGATCGATGCAATATATTTTTGTATCGCTGCTGTCAAACAGTTTGAAACACTCGTATATATGAACATATGGCAACACTCCTTACATAAGAGAGTATGTGTGTGTGTGTGTGTGTGTGTGTGAGTGTGTTTGTGTGTCTGACAACCGCTTGACAACCGATGCTGGTGTGTTTACGTCCCCGTAACTTAACGGTTCGGCAAAAGAGACCGATAGAATAAGTACTAGGCTTAAAAAGAATAAGTCCTGTGGTCGAATTGCTCGACTAAAGGCGGTGCTCCAGCATGGCCACATTCAAATGACTGAAACAAGTAAAGGAGTAAAAGAGTATTACATCCATAAGGAAGCTTATGGGAAGAAGAAGAAGAAGAAGAAGAAGAAGAAGAAGAAGAAGAAGAAGAAGAAGAAGAAGAAGAAGAAGAAGAAGAAGAAGAAGAAGAAGAAGAAGAAGAAGAAGAAATTACTTCGATACAATGGCCGGAAAGGAACAAATAAAGAAGAACATTGGGGATTTACCCATACGCGTGTAACCAATAAAAGTGTAAAAATAAATATCTTCATTACAATTATATCTAATGGATCTTGAGTAAAATATAGCGATAAACAAGGCACGGTATCAATCGCGGATTAACCTGATCACCGGCGACACAACCGAGAGTCTTTCTATTGCTCAAGGACTGCAATCTTTCAAAGAAAAAGCTTTGAAGAAGTGAGTATAAAAGCGCTGACCGAAAATACTTACTATTATAGAGGCACACTTGAATGAACGGAGCACGTGACATTCAAAGGTCTTGATAGATGCATCTATTCTATACATTGCGGCCATCCAGCCTCTGAAGATGTGACCAAATCCCACTTCCATGAGCACAGCCGCCAAATATTCAAGACCTACTATATAGCAATCTTTGGACTTATCTAAGTTGGCCAGTCTCCATGCATGAATGGAACTTTGTTGCCAACCTAATACATGACTTTTATCTTTACATCCAATTCAATTTCTTATAAGATTGGTTTGCTGCAGTAATAATTAAGTTACTAATTTTTGTACCATCAGAGACACTATAGGTTGGGAAGATAGTGAACAACATTTGCCTTCTGAATGTGTTCATATATGACTAATTCATACAGCTTGGTTTATACATTAATCTCCGTCAATGTTTTCATCAATTTCAAGTCACCCACTTTTATGAGTATGATTCTTTTTTTCACTCTCTATTTTGGATAGCTATTACGTTTCTTTTAGTGATATATATTCGCCTGCTTGGATTGAAAAACTGCTCCGAAAGAATATTTGCTGATGGCCTTTGCTATTTATATCTGGTCGATTTAGATTACCCAGCCTGTACCATATGCTATGGTATACAGTTTTGTTATCTGAGATTTACCATTGTATATTTATACCTTTTCGATTCTGATTGCAATTCCTATTATCAACCTTAATATCCACTGAATGGAATCACCAACTCCACTGCGTCTGTAAACATATTTTCGAATCGACCTCTGGATAAATTTAACTGATATTGCGTTTAAATTTCAAGTTAATTTCAGATAGTTATCACGAATACAACATTAACATTCCTTTTCATCTTTATTTTCCTAGAGATCTTCACATATTTCTACTATCTGCATTAAATATCTAACATTTTATCTATAGAAATCATATGATCCTATTCATAGTTGAAATAAATGAGCGTATAATTTTCTTATTCCATTCTGCAAAGTAATAGGTGATAATCGACATATCCCGAGCGGGAAGTTGTTACAATGTATATGCATATCAATTGTCGTCGGTAAGGAAAACCATCTTCCCTAGATGTTGCTCATCTTCATGAAAGGATCCACATCTGAAATATTATCTTTGGCACTGATATTCATTGTCTCTAGAGATTTAAGATGTGTATTAAATATCAAAATACCAAGAGGTCAAGGTTTTGCATAAATTACTCTTTGGAAACTAGATATATGTAACTAATCTCAAAGTTACGTAGAGAATCGCAAACACAGTATCATCCTAAAATTGGAATTTCGGCCACGAGGCTAAACAAAGAGTAGCTAAAAATCCATACATCTCAAATACAATATCAGATAAACAGAATTAATATCATAATTTCTAATTTTCTGTACAAGCACAACTCAATAAATTGTGTTATATAAATGTGAATAAGGATGAAACACCTAATTGATGTTCTTAGTGATATGGATTCCACGACATAAATATTATCGTACAAAGATAAGCCTATTAAGTTCCTGATACACTATAAGAATATTAGAAATTATTAAACGTTTACACTGGAACTTTTCAGTGAAACTATTCACCTACTTGAATTGTACAATACTTTTTTCCGTTGTTTTTTGTTGTTTTTTTTTTTTACATTAGAAAAATAGTATATTAAAGCATCGCTTTATATAATTGTATACTTAAATTTGGTAATCATATGTAAATATTTGTAATATTCATAAGAAAGTCATTAACAGTAAAATGAAAAGGAAAATAGAAGAGAGAAGAGGAAGTAACATATGGAGGGTATATTAGCCGAAACGTTCTATATTTAAGAGATGAGGAATTATGCACATTATTTGCATTATATGCATTATTTACATTTGACGGATATTTGTCCTCATCTTCTTTGTTGTTAACACAACGTTTCGGCTGCTATACCCTCCAGCCTTCGCCAGGTGTCTCAGGGAAATTTGGAACCTGGGTTCTCATTCCTAAGGTAGTTTTCGTTGTTGTTGTTGTTGTTGTTGTTATTATTATTATAATTATTATTATTATTATTATTATTATTATTATTATTATTAGTAGTAGTAGTAGTAGTAGTAGTAGTAGTAGTAGTAGTAGAAAGGCTATATATACAACGTACAGAAGGTGTTAGAGGCCTTATACAGCTGGAAAACTATTATAAAATAACTACCATAGGACTGCAAAAATACCTACTTCAGAAGCAAGAAAAACTAGTACACATAGCCACAAAACACGAGCAAAACAAAAAAGACTGTTTTCTGTATTTAAGGAAGCTGACAAATATAAACAAGTAATCATACGACCTAACAAATATGAAGAAGAAAAAGAAGAAATAACAAAAGCTATAAAACAAATGAAATCAAAACTAAAACTAGAACAGCAAGGGACCATGATAAAACGATGACAAGAAAAACCCCGTCATGGCAAATATTAGGCTAAACTAAATGAAAAAGAAATAGACAGAGAAAAATCCCAGCAATGTTTGAGAAGTTCAGGACTCAAAGTAGAAACTGATGGATTTTTATTTGCTGCACAAGACTAAAGTCTCCCCACCAGAAATTATCAAAAACGTATAAGGAAAAGAAACATAACAAGTAACTGCTGAGTATGTGGCGATGGACAAGAAACAATAAATCATATTATCTCTGGCTGCCCAGTCCTGGCTAAGAAGGAATATATTCACAGACACGACAGAGCTGGGACGTAAATACACTGGAAGCTATGCCAACACTATCGAATAATAACAGAAAAAAGATGGTATAGGCACACGCCAGAAAAGGTCACAGAAAACGAGAAAGCAACCATACACTGGGATATGCCAATACACACAGAGAAATTAAGTCCAATAGGCCAGATATAGTTGTCATAGATCATGAAGAAAAAAGCTTCCTAATTGATGTATTAATCCCAGCAGATGAAAATGTTTCCCTAAAAGAAATGGAGAAACTTTGAAAATACAAAGACCTAGAAATAGAGGTAACTCGAATGTGGAATCTAAAAAGAAGAAACAATCCCTATCATAGTAGGCGCCTTAGGTATGAAGTAAAAGCTCGGTAGTGAAGTGAAAGCACGCTATAAAAATAAAACTACTGAATAGTAATAATAATAATAATAATAATAATAATAATAATAATAATAATAATAATAATGGCTGAAGTCCAAAAGATAGTGCTCATGGGAACTGCCCATATCCTACGTAAAATACTGTCTATGTGATCTCAAATTTTAAAGCAAACATAATTTTCTTATGGTTTCTTAAACATTCACTTGAACAAAACTGTACAAATCCAAATATATGGTACCCTAGGCATAACACCTACATGAACTTCTAACTTGTTGTCTCTTGAGGTCTCTGGGTGAGACTTGGATCCAACTTGTACAAATGCAAAACAAAAGTCAAACATAAAATAATAATAATAATAATAATAACAATAATAATAATAATAATAATAATAATAATAACAACAAGAACTACAACATCGAAAAATACCTTAGGAATTAGAACCCAGGTTCGAAATTTCCCCAAGCCACCTGGTGAAGGCTGGATGGTATATTAGCAAAAAACGAGATGAGGACAAATATCTGTAAAATGTAAATAACGTAAAAGTCTTGCAGAATATGCTTGCTAGAAGACTAAAAAGTTTTCCTCAACTCTTAGCCGATGGCTATTACTCTTGGCGAAATTCTGCAAGATTTAGTTAAATTTATTTAACTTTTATGAATGTTATTTGTGTGGCATTCACTATATCAAGCAATGACTGGACTGTGAGTTATCAGTGCAACAATGGGCATATTAGTTACATGCCGTCGCCGAACAATCAGAGAAACCTACTAAACTGCGTGATGCAAAACAGAGGTTCCAGGAGTTTGCTTCTTCAAGATTTCAAGCTGCAAATTGATTAACCCCAGGATGAAATTTAGATGACAGGAAACTCAGATATTGGAAGACACGAAACACTCAAAAGCAACCGAAAACTTCATACAGCATACGTGATACATATCTTCAAACTAAACAAGATAATCCAGTAGACTTGCAGAATAGTTTGCCATATTACACTAAAGAAATGTGAGGCCATTTTTGAGAGGTTTATCAGCGATGTATTTACAATGAAAGATGAAAGTTAATGAGGCGGAAAATGAGAAACATCCAGGCACGGACAACAGCAAACCTTCCACCGAAATAAGCCTTGGTGTTGCTCCTCCGCAGTGACAGGCTTACTCTCCCCGCATACTAGCCAAATCTCACTGGCTGACCTGTGTGTACATGCATACATACGCATGTACATGTTTATGTATGCATAGGTATACATAAACATGTACATGTTTGTATACATATACATGCATACATATATATACACACATATGTATATATATGCATATATATATATATATATATATATATATATATATATATATATATATATATATATATATATATATATATATATATATATATATATATATATATATATATATGAATGTATACATATGTATAAATGTATATACATATATATATGTGTGTGTGTGCGCGCGCATGTGTGTCTATATATATTTGAACGCCGAATATGTCGGTATTCTCTTTCAGTTATCTTCTCCTGCCGATCTACAGATGCAAGTATCTAAGATTTAGCGGAGGAGAACGACTGGAATGGTTGTCGGATCCGCCGTATCACATGATTGAGGCCTGCTGACTATTCTCTACGATAGAGTACATTTTGACTCACACCTTCCAAATCACACTGATTCGTATATGAATATATATATACGTAATACACATAGATTATCCTGCTGTAAAATGATGTTTATATCTAAGAGTTCAAGAATCCTCTTCCTATCCTAAATTGGGAAGTGCATATTCATATATAGTTGAAATTTTACTGAAGACGCTTTTACAGAGACAATTGCACGCTTTTGTTCAGTTAACACGTCAGTATTAAAATTCATATGAGTGGGATTGCAAAGGTAAACTATAATGGAAAATATAAGTTTTTAATATGAAACTTCAGTCGTTGATATATTTGAAAATATGAATTCTCAATAGAAGTCAATATTATGCTACCATTAACGCATGTCTTTGGAAATTACGTTTGTGTATGTCTGTCCGTTTAAACACCTCAAATTGTACTTCTCTCTCGCTCCCTTTCTCCAATGTCTTACTGTTTAGAACTATATATATATATATATATATATATATATATATATATGTAAACATATTTCAAAAACACAACACACATAAAACAACATATACATACATGAATATATATATATATTGACATACATTACATACAAACACACATATAGCCATACGCATACACACATATGCATATATATATATATATATATATATATATATATATATATATATATATATATATATATATATATGTATGCATGTATGTATGTATGTATGTATGTATGTATGTATGTGAGTATATATATATATATATATATATATATATATATGAAAATGTACTTCAATTGTTTCTTAAGAAAAGAGGAGCAATAAATTCTATCATATCTCAGCATATTATTCGCTTATATTTACTTTCTGCTCGTTGGCATAGACATAAATGATTTAAATATACCATCAGGGGAATATGCTAAGAGATCAAAGGGGAAATATTATTAATTCATGCACTTAGGAATATAAATGTATTTCAATGTATAAAATGTGTCAATTCTATAAGTCTTTAGAAAGGTGTATCTCACGTTGAGATAGCCACAAAAACCTTTCCTCTTTGAAAATATGCTCGTTCGAATATAGCGCCATCATTTCACATTCTGATTATTATTATTTTATGTTTGACTTTTGTTTTGCATTTGTACAAGTTGGATCCAAGTCTCACCCAGAGACATCAAGTGACAACAAGTTAGAAGTTCATGTAGGTGTTATGCCTAGGGAACCATATATTTGGATTTGTACAGTTTTGTTCAAGTGAATGTTTAAGAAACCATAAGAAAAATTATGTGTTTGCTTTAAAATTTGAGATCACATAGACAGTATTTTACGTAGGATATGGGCAGTTCCCATGAGCACTATCTTTTGAACATCAGCCATTTTGGGGTTTCCTGGTATCTGAGCTAGGTAGTAATCAGCCCGTTTCGCTGTCATTCCCAGGGCACCTATGACAATAGGTATTGTTTTCGTCTTCAGATTCCACATTTTGCTAATTTCTATTTCAAGATCTTTATATTTGCTCAGTTTTTGGTAGGTCTTGACAGATACGTTTATATCAATTAGGACAGTCATATCAATGACGAGGCATGATTTTTGTCTGAAGTCTTGCAGTATGATGTCTGGCCTATTTGCGTCTATCTTTCTGTCAGTTTGAACGGTGAAGTTCCAGAGGAGTGCAATGTGATCATTTTCAAGTTCTGGGGGTGGTTTGTGTTCCCACCAGTTTTTATCATGGGGCAAGTCCATGTTTTTGCATATTACCCACTGAATATATTGTGCAGCTCTATCATGCCTGTTGAGATACTCTGTAGGCGCAAGCAGACTGCACATGGAGACAACATGATCGATGGTCTCATTTTGTTGTTGGCATATACGACATAATGGGGAGCTGCCGTTCTTTAATATGTTGGCCTGGTAGTTCTTTGTAGGTAGTCATTGATCTTGGGCTGCTATGATAAACCCCTCTGTTTCTGATTTCAAGCCAGAGGCCATTAACCATTGGTGGGTAAGGGCTTTGTTAATATCTGCATTATTCGCTCTCTTTGGGTATTTGCCATTGAGAGGTTTTCCATGCCATTTTTCAGTCATAATATCTAAGGCAGCAATTTTAGCACGGGTTTTCAAGCGCTTAGCTTTTTCTGCAAGTGTTTCTAGTTCGTCTAATTCTTGAATTTGTTGCAATTGGAATTCACTTAGATATTCCTTTGCCTGTTTTGTTACTGAGTAAGATGCTTTCTTGCTTTCATGTTTTAAGACAAGTTTTAGCATCCAGTCCTCAGAGTTTTTCAGATAGGCGTCTAGGCCAATTGTGGCTACCTTCATTGATAATGCCAGCTGTAGAATTCCTCGGCCTCCCTCTTTTCTTGGCAGATAAAGACGTTCTATATCTGCCTTAGGGTGGTGCATTCTATGCATTGTCAACAGTTTTCGTATTTCTCTGTCAACATTACATATTTCAGTAATTGACCAGTTAACGATATTCAAACTGTAAGTCACGATTGGTATGGCTAGAGCATTGATCGCTTCGATTCTGTTTCTCGCGTTCAGCTCTGTCTTCAGTATTGCTCTCACCCAGCGATAACATTCTCTTCTGATCCTTTCCCTCATCACTGAATGCTTGATATTGTCCCCTTCAATTACCCCTAGGTACTTGTAGCTCTCCGTTGGTCCTAACTCTTTTATGACATTTTGCTGGTCAAGGTTCACATTAGATGTTTTTGTCATTTTGCCTTTTAGAAAGGTAGCATTTGCACATTTATCAAGGCCAAATTGCATCCTGATGTCATCACTGAATTGTTTAACAATCGCTAGTAGGCCTTTGAGTTGTTGGTCATTTCTTGCAAAGAGCTTTAAATCATCCATGTAAATGAGATGATTTATATTTTTATCAAATATTTTATAAACATACTGTGCATCATTGAGCAATTTTGAGAGCGGTATTAGTGTTAGACAGAAGAGGAGTGGTGATAGTGAGTCACCTTGGAAAATGCCACCTGAAATTCTTACATCTCCAGCATTTAGAGATTCATTGTCATTGTTCAACGTCAGTGTGGTTCTCCATGATCTCATACTTACAGATAAAAAGTTTCGCAGAGTATGAGCTATTTTATACATTTCCAGACATTTCTTAATCCAGCTATGTGGTAGGCTATCAAAGGCCTTTTTATAGTCTATCCAGGCTATTGACAAGTTTTTGTGTCGCTTGCGACAATCTTCTAAGATCATCTTATTGATGAGTAGCTGATCTTTACAACCATAAGATCCACGTTTACATCCCTTTTGCTCATTAGGGAATATGCTACTTTCTATTAAAAAACTATAGGTGTACTCAGTTAGGACAGATGTTAGCGTCTTATACATTGTTGTTAAGCAGGTTATGGGCCGATAATTTTTTGGTTCGTTTGTTTCCTCATTTTTTAGAAGCAGGAAAGTTAAACCATTAACTAGCCAAGAAGGCATCAAACTAGGATTTTGCAAAACATCGTTGTAAAGTTTTGTTAGCAGTTTATGGCTTTCTGGGAAGGCATTCAACCAGAAGTTAGGAATGGTATCCTTTCCTGGAGACTTCCATTTGCTTGACCTCCTGAGAACAGATCTTACATCTTCTACCTTGACCCCCTCCCACTTTTGCTCCTCTAAGGAGTCTAGGTCTGTAGATATTCTATCAATCCAAGGGGCCTTTTCATTGTGTGTTTTATCTTCTGCCCAGATTTTATTCCAAAATTCTTGCACTTCTTCTTTTGATGGGACAGACCTTTTTGTTACTGGTGTTTTCCCTATCTTCCTGTAGAAATTTTTGGGGTTATTTTTGAACATGTTATTATCTCGGAAGAATCTAACACGCTTTTCATACCTTGCTATGCGGGCAGCTTTAGCACATACCTTTTGCTTGATGGTTTCTATGGTGGCATCAATGTCAACTATGGTTTTCATATTATATTTTTTCTTTAGTTTTTGGGTCTTTGTAGGTTTGATACTCTTGTCAAATTTATGGTTTTTCAAACATTCTTTGTCAGATCTAAGCAGCTTAATTTGGTGTTGAATACGCTCTTGCCAAGAAGGCTTTTTGTGGGAGTGTTGTCTTTTTCTAATCTTTTCACCACATAGAATCGTTGAGATTCTTGCGGATGCATAGTACAGGTGTTTGAGATCTGTAATATCAACATCATTAGCTGAAATTATATCCTTAAGTGCAAGGCGGAGTTTACCAATTATTTTCAGGGTTTGGTTAGAATTGCGAATTTTGGGGAGAGTGTCGCTTTCATTCATACTAGTTTCTTTAATTTTCAGCCATTCAATCATGATTTGATTTTTTAAAACATGTAGTTCTGTTGCGTCGATTTCTGTATGACTTTCTTCATCTATTTGATGTTCACCTGCCTTAGTGTTTATGGTTGGTTCAGAGAGTATTTCACTTTGCCTATCAGTTACCTTAACTCTTTCAATCATTACAGTATTTTCATCAGCCTTGGGCTGGTTTATAATTATTTCCTCTGTAGTATCTTCTTTAGCTGCAGTTTCATTCTTTTTATCCCTTACTGCTTGTTTAATTTGGTCAATCTCTACTTCAGTTAGTAAATCTTTTTTCATAATGTTTCTTCTGACGTTGGCAAGTTTGTTACTGTCTATGTAGGGTCTTACTTCAAGGTGTTTCTGTCTCCAGTTTAAGTAGGTTTGTACAGTATTAGATTCATATGTAGGGAAATATATGGCGTGGTAGAAGGCTGTAAGAACTTCTTTATTATCTTCCCTAGACCATTTTTCATTCTTTTTCTTTTGGTTATTTGATGTCGAGCATGGATGGCCATCTGTTGGAATATTCCGGTTGTGGGGTACATCCATCTCCTGTGTGTCGGGAAGATTTGAACCAGTAGCAGATTTCTCGTCTCGGAACTGGTTCATTATCCGAGTAAGTGGTCCTTTATAATCCGGTCTATGACCATTCCGGTTTGTATTTTGTTTTATTAACAGTGAGGCATAACAAGCTTCGACGTTGACGCTAGGGGACGGATCTGTCTGTTTAGGGTAAATATTTTGAGACAACACCGTCTCCGAGCTCTCGTGAGGTAGCTTCTTAAGGCTAGCAGATCTATTTCGAGTAAGTGGCCCTTTGTGATTCGGTCGACGACCAATCTGGTTTGTGATCTGCTTTGTTATCATTGAGGCATGACGAGCTTTGGCGTTGACATTAGGGGACGGATTTGTCTGTTTAGGGTCAGTTTTTTGAGACAACACCGTCACCGAGTTCTCAGCATGTAAACATTGCTCGTAGCGTAGCTTTTTAAGGCTAGCAGATCGGTATTCATCTTTATTTTTTTTTGTTGATAGATTTATCTCCGGGCATAGTGTACTTTTTTTGGGGTGTGGCGTTTTAAACTTATGAATGATTCACTTTGTCTGTGTTTGTTCACAAAATGAAAATAAATAAAGAAGAAAAAAAAAAGTTTTGGTTTTGCTTCGTTTGTGATATGTGTTTTCGTATGTGTGGGTGTGTCCTGTGATTTTCACGTAGTTGTGTAAACATTAAGATGCATGTGTAGTTCTATGGGTATCAAAACGTATATATCATTGTGTACACGTTCGAGTGTATGCGTAATTATTCAATATATGTACTTACTATTTTGTTCCATTTCTTCTTCTTCTTCTTCTTCTTCTTCTTATTATTATTATTATTATTATTATTATTATTATTATTATTATTATTATTATTATTATTATTATTATTATTATTATTATTATTATTATTATTATTATTTTTCAGTAGTTTTATTTCAATAACGTACTTTCACTTCACTACCGAGCGCAGCTCTGTGTGCCTTGGGCATGTGCTGTGGTTTGCTTTGATGCTCTAATGGTTACTGTATTGAAAGTGTTTTGCGGAGCATGTATACAGTGCCCAGTAGTGCAATTTTCTGTATGTTATATATACTTGTAAGTCTTGTATTTTTTTGTTATTGCATTTGTCTGAATATTTTTTTTATCATACCTAAAGCACCTACTATGATAGGAATTGTTTCTGTTTTTAGATCCCACATTCGAGTAACCTATATTACCAGGTCTTTGTATTTTGAAAGTTTCTCCATTTCTTTTAGGGAAATGTTGTCATCTGCTGGTATTGATACATCAATTAGAAAGCATTTATTCTTCATGACCTCTGACAACTATATCTGGCCTAGTGGCATTAATTTCTCTATCTTTGTGTATTGGCTTATCTTAGAGTATGGTTGCATTTTCGTTTTCTGTGACCTCTTCTTGCGTGTGCCTATACCATATTTTTCTGTTGTTATTCCATAATGTTGGCATAGCTTCCAGTGTATGTGGGTCCAGTTCTGTCGTGTCTGTGAATATATTCATTCTTAGCCAGGATTGAGCAGCGAGAGCTAATACGATATTTTTGTTTCTTGTCCATCTCTACGTATTCTGCAGTTACTTGTTATATTTCTGTTCACTATATTTTCTTGGCAATTTCTAGTGGGGAGGCTTTGGCTTTGTGCTGCAATTAAAAATCCTTCAGTCTCTGCCTTGACTCCTGAGCTTCTCAACCATTGCTGGGATTTTTCTCTGTCTATTTTTTTATTTTTTTGCATTTAGTTTAGCCCAGTATTTGCCATGAAGGGGCTTTTCTTGACATCGTTTTATCATGGTCCGTTTCTGTTGAAGATTTAGTTTGTTTTATAGCTTTTGTTGTTTCTTCTTCTTCTTCTTCTTCTTCTTCTTCTTCTTCTTCTTCTTCTTCTTCTTCTTCTTCTTCTTCTTCTTCTTCTTCTTCTTCTTTGTTAGGTAGTATGATTTCTAGTTTGTATTTGTCAGCTTCCTTAAATACTGAAAAGAGTTTTTTGATCTGCTCGTGTTTTGTGGCTATTTGTAGTAGTTTTCCATGCTTCTAAAATAGTATTTTTGCAGTCCTATGGTGGTTATTTTATAATAGTATTCCAGCTGTATAAGGCCTCTACCAACATATATAGCCTTTCTATGTCAGATTTTGGGCGGTGCATCCTAGATCTTGTCATTATTTGTCTTTTTTTCCTGTCTATTTTAGTTAGTTCATTTAGTGTCCAGTTAAGGATATTGTAGCTGTAACTTATAACTGGGACGGCTTAACTGTTAATACTTATTATCTTGATTCTAGCATTGAGCTCTCTTTTCAGTATTGGTCAACTCGTCTATAGTATTCTTTCTTTATTTTCTGTTTCATTTGTGTGTGTTGTATCCTATCCATTTCATTGATTCTTAAATATTTGTATGTCTGGCTTTGGTTCAATTCTCGTATTTCGCTGGTTTTATCTAATGTGATGTTGCTACTCTTAACTAGTTTTCCTTGTTTCAGGGTTGCTTTGGCACATTTTTCTAATCCAAATTTCATACCTATTTCTGTAGTTAGATTTCAATTGTTTGTTTTGTTCAAAGAAACGTTGGCGTTTTTCATACCGGCGGATCCGTTGTGCTTTGGCAAGGATATCTTGCTTTAGCTTTTCTTTTACCTCAGGCAAATATTTTTCTGTAATGTTGTATTTGCACAGTATTTTTGTTTTCTTCTTGTTACTTAGTAGTGTTGATTGTCTACTAATTTCGTTAAGAATCGACAGACCTTTTCTCTTTTTTTTTTCATTTAAAAAATTTTTTTGACATTATTTATCCGCAAGGTTTGTTTGGGTGGTGGAATTCCTGTTTGAATGGGTTTGAGGGAGTATTCTCCTTCTTGTGTGGCTGCAGTGGCTGCTGCATATATTATGTCATTTAGCTCTGTGATATTGCCAGTTGTTTCTGTGGCTGTTACTTCCGTGACGGCCAGGTCTTTGCTCTTTACTATCGATGTTGTTTTATTGTCTATTTTGATTTGTTAGAGTTATACTCGGTGGTCCATCCTTAGATCTGTGGTTTTCAGTTCTTTGATTATTCTCATTTGTATATCATAATCATTAGGTTCTCCTTCACTGTGGTGTTCTGGAGTGGTGCTTTTTGTATGTTATTACACATTCCTATGGTCTGGGTTTGCTGCTTTTTGTTTACTTCATTTTTGTTGAAAATGTTACGTTTGTCTTCGTGTTTTACTATCTCAGTGTTTATATTATTTGGCATTGTTGTATGACTACTATCTACTTTTTCCTGGTGTACTTTTCCTTTTGATTGTTGTATTTCTATTTCCGATATTTTTTTTTTTTTTTGCTTTGAGAATATATCTTATATGTTAGCTAGTTTATTAGGTTCATTGCTGTATTCAAGTCTTTATTTTGTTTTTTTCTTCCATATTTTATATGTATATGTTGTTGAGTTTTCGTTCTTAGGGTAGAGCACTGCTGTAAAATAAGCGTGTAGGATTGAAATATATTCCTCACGTGTCCATTTATGCCTTTTTGGTTTTATTTGCGGGATATGAGAAACAACGTCCGGCCCTTTTCTTCGACTGTCATCATTTTCGTAAGGTACCGGTCCATTCATTTCTGTTGTCAAATTGTTTTGCACGTGTAGTTTTTCGTACGTTTTATCTAACAAGTTTAAAGTACGCACTTCCCGATTGTTATTCTTGGGTTGAATAATACCGGTATTATTTAATTTATTTGCAATTTTTTGTACATGGTGTTTGGGGCCGGAGATGGTGTGGTGTTGATGGATTGTAATATATCAAGCGTGTTTACAAGTGCTGTGCGAGCAGTGGAGATGATATCTAGTTAAAATACATCAGTTCATTTAGAAAATAGAAATAAATTTCAATACGTATTACTTACACGGATATGGTCCAACCTTTTTGTCAGCGATGTTTGGCTCCATGCGATGTCTTTATTTCCGATGTTTTTGGATAAATTTCTGAGCAGTGTTTTATCGCTCTCACATTTTAAATCGTCCGCAGCGTCTTATTATAATTATTATTATTATTATTATTATTATTATTATTATTATTAGTTTTTTTTTTAATTAAGACTATGTCCGGTTTCCTATTCTCTATCTAATTGTCGGACTGAATCATAAAATTCCATAGGATCTTTGCATTTCCATTTTCGACATTGTCTTCAGGTTTGTGGTCATCAAGTCCATAGTTGTTGCAAAGTGTCCAATGGACAAGGCTTGCTATATTGTCGTGGCGTCTCTTATGTTCCTTCTGGGCTAGTGGCGTACATGCCATTATTATTATTATTATTATTATTATTATTATTATTATTATTATTATTATTATTATTATTATTATATTATTATTTTATGTTTGACTTTTGCTTTGCATTTGTACAAGTTGGATCCAAGTCTCATCCAGAGACCTAAAGAGACAACAAGTTAGAAGACCATGTAAGTGTTGTGCCTAGGATACCATATATTTCGAATTGTACATTGTGTTCTAGAGAATGTTTAAGAAACCATAAGAAAATTATGTGTTAGTTTTAAAATTTGAGATCACATAGACTGTATTTTACGTAGGATATGGGCAGTTCCCATGAGCACTATCTTTTGAACTTCAGCCATTTTGGGGTTTCCTGGTATCTGAGCTAGGTAGTAATCAGCCCGTTTCGCTGTCATTCTCAGGGCACCTATGACAATCACCATCATAATCATTATTATTATTACTATTATTATTATTATTATTATTATTATTATTATTATTATTATTATTATTAATATTATTATTTGTTTTTTTATAATTAAACAGCTGTTTAGTCATCAAAAATATTTTTCTATTTCAAGTTAAACATAGCCCTTGGAATTACTTTTTCTCCGACCAGCTATCAGATATAACAGTTTAAGTGTCCACGTGACGGCTGGAATGTCTGCAATGATTTTAATGTCAATGAAAAGAAATAGCCATCATTTTACACTGAGATATTTAGGTAGTAATATCAATTCCAACTAGCAAGCAGAGTTAATCAATTTCAGCGTAATATGTTAAATATATAAATTCACATAGAATATATTACAAGACTGGGAAAAACATATTCGTATACACACAAAAAATGTAATATACTGAACACTTTCCTTTTGTTATTAAATTTATTAAGGAACACAACCATATCAGTGTGGTCCATTCTAAATAGTTTTAATATACATGTCAGTGCAAATAGTATGAAGTAGAAAATTTAATCTCCCAACAACAACAACAACAACAACAACAACAATAGTAGTAATGAGGATAATAATAATAATAATAATAATAATAATAATAATAATAATAATAATAATAAATATACTTCATTTGAAGAGTAAGATTAATGTGAATGAATGCATATCTGTATATTGAAGTATAGAGTTATAGATATATTTTTAAAGAGGCTGATTGAAATATTTGTATTTGACTTACTACCGAAGAGATTTCCACTCACATAATGGGACCCACATACGTTTCTCTTACTGGATATTACAAATGTGGCTATTTATGAAAGCAATTATTTTCATGTGAATCTTTAAATTGAACTCATATCAGAACAAAAAGCTTACAATATTGGTTCTGGAGTCTTGGGAAATCAAACTTCTCCAATTGATCCATAAACATGTTTTGCACACTTGCCAAGTCGAATGATGAATGAAGAGAACAATCTTTGTTTTCTTGCTTCTATTTGAGATTCACACGAAAATGTGTCTACACATTTACTATATATTTAATGTATATGTGGTGCTCGTACATATATATAATATTATATATGATGTACGTTCGCTAAAATAGTGAATACGTATATGTATATATTTTAAAGTATTGCTGTGATATGCTTGAATATATTTGACAGTGTTGCGTATGGAAAAGAAAGCAAAAAAAAAAATTGTGATAAATTCTTACCGATGGGAATATAGCAACTCCTGAAAGTTTGATTTGTTTAGGTTCTGTCATTGACTGTACAGATGCAATATTTTACACACGCCCATTTATATTCGACTCTATTTATATCGGTAAACGAATTTATTGTATATTTTACCTATTTAAATTATATATAGACTCTAAAATTTAACCCTGTCCGTGCAAAATATAAAACGACAACTTTGCGGAGGAACATAAAGATATAACTATAAAAATTGCAGATAGGTGCGACAAGTTTTCCTGTGAAATGTGTGCTACAAAAAAGCATTAATAATGTCTAAGATACTTACATACGAGGTAACTTCCAGTTCATGTGAAATATACAATATGGCTGTGAGACTTGCCTCATAAAATGAAAGAAGGATATCTACATATTACATACACACACAAACAACATTTGTAAATATAAAAGTAGCTTGTGTATATATTTGTATCTCTCCCTAACTTCCTGTTTCTTTCTCTCTCTCGCTCTCTCTGTCTAGATAGACAAACAGTAGATATATATATATATATATATATATATATATATATATATATAGATAGATAGATAGATGGATGGATGGATAGATAGATAGATAGATAGATAGATAGATAGATAGATAGATAGATAGATAGATAGATAGATAGATAGATAGATAGATAGATAGGCAAGCAATAGAGTCGGTTACCTAGAACTTTGATCTGAAATATTGTGTTGATACAAATATTGTTATACTGAAAAAGGATCCTATAGCTAAACAAATCATGTGCTATTTGAATTTTATTTATTTTAGTTTTCATCTATAAAATTCTTCAAGCATTTTCATTGTACTTTTCTGAATTTTGCAAAGCTTTCAAATATTTCAATTGATATTCTTTGTTATTTCATTATGCCTCATATTTATGAGCTAAAGCCTGCTCTCAAGGTACTGTTCTTCTATCGTGTTATGTTTTTTTTTTTATATTTAGTAACAGTAATGCATATATGGTTATAATTTAAGAATGGGTATGTGTGATACATGCACATATATTTTGTGCAGATGCTCCCAGAGCATGCACATTTATTCAAATTATATTACTTGAGTCATATTTTATCAACAGCTTTCTTTTTTTTTTGCTGCGTTGGAGACGGAACTTCTTGGATCGGAGCTGTTAATATCTAACTCTCTTTCCCATTAAGGTGCGTGCTCTGGAAACATTTACTGACTGTGCGTACACTCGAAATGTACCCCTAATATTCGTTCTAATTTTGGGTCTGTGGACATGGCAGATTGCTTTCTCTGTACGGAAGCAATCGATTATGTCTATAGTGATGATGGATGCATCGAATTTCTACAATATACAATATGAGTATGATAATCAGTTTCTTCTAATCAAGTCTTCGTCAGTATGTGAGTACATTATCACATAAGGTCGATAGCTACAATCACATATGATGTGTCCTGCGGTTGTTTTTGAAAGAGAGACGTGTTTCTCCGTAAAATTGTTACATGCTAAGAGGCAGCTAAGATGATGCGTGTGTTTTTCATCAACATAAGCTTGTAGCTATGGGCCACTTATTTGCAATGCAAAGATTTCTGCTCGCACCTACTAGACAATTGTACATTCCCGTTTTTCGTGTCCTTCACTATTTTGTAAAGACGAAACTCCATCAAGATATTATTAATGAATGATTTTACACTATGTGATAGGGCTTCAAGCTCATAACTGTTTATGCCATACAGAGTTAAGGTGTCTATATAAAGCTGTGAAATTATTTTCTTGATGTCAATGTTATAATCATATCCTGTTCTCTTAAGGGGTATGATTATAAGTGATATTAGAGCTATCGAAATAATTGGAGGTGAAAATGAGTTAGATTCGAAAATGCCACAATTGATGGTAATATTTTTTGAAGGTAGCATACCCTTCAAATGCTATAATTGGGCATACATGTTATTATCTTCATTATTATTGTTGTTGTTTTTCTTACGAAAGCCAATTCTAAAAGTTTGTATAAATGCTCATGGCCTGAGGGCAGCATGGAAATAGGGCCGCTTGCTCAATGATGTCAGGTCACTATGTCTAGACGCAGTAGCCATTAGCGAAACTATAATTTCCAACTCGCAATCGCTTGCTCTTCTTCTGGACAAGTACATTGTTTATACCCCTTCTGTTCGGCCTGGATCAAACAGCGTCGCGCTGCTTTTTCGGAAGAACTTCAGTGAATACAGTTTTCCTTGACTGACCATGTCAGTAGGATGGTGGACTTGGACATAAGTAGCAACGAAGGCAAGTGGGTAGCTTTTAGGTCAATGGCAGTCTATGCTCCAAAATACAAGACTTTCCTCGGGATATCTCCCACATTACTGTTAGTGGGTGACTGGAATGGGACTTTAGACATAAGCAAAGATTATGTAGGATCAGTGGATAGGAGAGTGGGATGCAATAGCCTCACTAGCTTCCTCACGCATTTCCAACTGCATATAAGGGTTCTCCTAGACCATCCAATGACACCTGTGTGGACTTGGTCTAGTCATTGTGGGTCATCCAGGTCATAATTCGATGGGCTTTTATTAGGCTAGCAGATAGACATAGCGTATGTTGCCCACATTTTCAGATCCTTGGCTACTCAGATCACAAATTAGCGACCTTTACAGTCAATTTCGGCAATACAATCAGACTAGGACTTGGTTACGGGAAGATGAATGTGTTCTCCCCGGCGTAGAAAGATTTCAGGTACTGGATTAATAGTCTACTTAAACAGAAATTGACGAGAGCCATCATCAACAACAAGTGGTGGAGTGGATGTCCTTAAAAAGGAACATGAGAGAGGTGTTAGTTAGTTCTAGCAAAGAGATTGCTTTAGAAAACAACAGAATTGAAAATAAACTACTTAGTAACTTAGAAGAGGCGCATTAAAGTGGGATTGCAAATGACGTGCTAGCGGCGAGAATGGCAGTTGACCACTTCTTCGGTGTAAAACATGAAAGCTGTATTGTCCGAGCAAGGGTGCGTGCCTTGAAACACGAAGGCTCCATCTCCGTTAGATGTGACCGGGTGGCGAAAGGACAGCATGGAAACAAATCTAAAATTCGCTATATGACGGACCACAGTGTTCATGTGCACTTTGATTCCAAACAAATGAGCGCAATCATTCCGCAGCATTTCGCGGAACTCTTTTCGAAATGTGGCATTGTTGAGACAGCAGGCTTTGAGGCTTGCCTCGAGTACTGCAAGACGCCAATTTCAGTGGAGGAAGAGGAAGATGTACTGGGCCGCTGCGTGAGGTTCAAATCTGCAGGATTCGATGTTCTGCCCTATGAATTATATGCCCGCATGGCAAACTTGCCTGCGCCGGTTTCAGCAGCTGTCTACTGCTCCTGGCAACAGACGGGAAGTATTCCAAGTGGTGTAAGCCTGAAAGGATGATGCTGCTGAGAAAGGATCCGAACAAGGAGGATGTGATTGAAAACTTCAGGCACATAACTCTGCCCAACACTGAGTTATAGATTTTAACTAAGCTGCTCGCCAACAGGCTAGCGCTCGTTGTAGGTAGTATAGTTGGAAATGCACAAACCTGTTTGATCTCCTGTAGATTTGTCCACGACAATCTCCAACTCATGCAGTACATCAAAGCTTTTTAACAGGATGGACCATCGCTATCTGGTGGCTGTCCTGAAAGCTTTCGGTTTCAGTCCCGTCTTTAGAGAATAAATCACCACAGTATATAGTGGCATCTGGTCGGTAGTCAAATTGAATGGTCACATCTCGAAACATTTCAATAGTAAACGCGCGATACGCAAAGATACTCCCTCTCCCCGCATTTATGTTATTTTTAATTTAGAACCCTTTCCGTGATGGATGGAGAATTTGAGAGGGGTATCCCGCTGGATCTAGGTAACAGGATAGCTGTGTCTGCATATATGAATGACAGGTCTGAAACTAGGCTCTTGGAAAGGCAAGTCGTCTAGCAGCGATTTCCGTCGCTAGACTGAAGGTCTTGTGTGCTCGGAATCGGGTTCCGACCACATCTTCAGGGAGATAGGAACTAGGAAGTGTTATGGCGGCCAAACTCACCCAGAAATATGCATAGAGAAAATTGTCTCTGAAAGGCCCCTAAGAAAGAGCCAATGCATATCTCACCTCGGTAGTTTACTACTGCCTACCTGTCATGATTTATCCTTAGAAAATTGAACAAATAGGAGCGCTTGCTTTTCCGATTCTTATAGAAGAGTCAGCTTCTGCTGGTCAGAAAATCTATTTGCCATCAACACCCACACTATAGTGATCTTGGGATGCCATCCTTAATGATGCAGCGCCACGCTTTGAGGCTGTCAACCCTACATAAAAAAACTAATACTATTAAATACTATTAAATAGTATTACTAACATTTTGTGTGCGGACGAGACTGATGAAAGCCAGAAATTTGGTATTTTATCAATACCAGGGGATTCCACTTATGAGCCTTCTTTAGTGCACTCCTTAGGTCGGTGAGTGAGATGTCTTCCCATACCTGTTCATTATTATTATTATTATCATTATTATTATTATTATTATTGTTGTTGTTGTCATCATCATTATTAATAACATTATTATTATTGTTATTATTATTATTATTATTATTATTATTATTATTATTATTATTATTATTATTATTATTATTATTATTATTATTATTCAGTAGTTTTATTTTTATAACGTGCTTTCACTTCACTACCGAGCGCAGCTCTGTGCGCCTTGGGTATGTGCTGTGGTTTGCTGTGGTGCTCTTATGTTTACTGTATTGAAGGTGTTTTGCGTAGAATGTGTGCAGTACCCAGTAGTGCAATTTTCTGTATGTTATATATATTTGTAAGTCCTGGTGTTTTTGTTATGTATTTGTCTGAATATTTTTTTATTATACCTAAGGCACCTACTATGATAGGAATTGTTTCTGTTTTTAGACTCCACATTCGAGTTATCTCTATTTCCAGGTCTTTGTATTTTGAAAGTTTTTCCATTTCTTTTCGAGAAACGTTGCCATCTGCTGGTATTGATACATCAATTAGAAAGCATTTTTTTCTGCATGATCTTTGACAACTATATCTGGTCTATTTGCCTTAATTTCCTTAATTTCTTTAATTATTAATATTATTATTATTATTATTATTATTATTATTATTATTATTATTATTATTATTATTATTATTAAGAAGCTTTTGAATGAAAACGAAGCTTATAAATATTATTTAAACATAGATGTCGCTGACCAGTCAAGTTCATGACAAAATCTACTACTGACGGATGGTGTACTCTAGTACTTGGAAGAATAAAGCCCATTTACGGTTAGTCTGTTCAGTCCCCTGTATTAACGAAATCAAGAAATTTGATTGTAGTGAAGATGAAGAAAGAGAAAGTGATTGAAATATTCTTTGAAGTGAATGACTCAGGACAGTACGTCTATGTCGATTCCTCGGTAGAAAAGGAAGCCTACGCCATTATTGAAGCTCTTCGTAAATAGAAGAACTGCCTTAACGGAGTTCATTTTCAGTTAGTAGCCGACCAACAATCCGTGGCATCCATGTTCAACAAAGAACACAATGGTAAAGTCAAGATCGACGAGATATTTCGATGTAAGACTGATTTATCAAGTTTCAAATACGATGTCATTTATCGGCTGGTTATGGAGAACAAATCTGCAGGTGATTTTTCTCGGGGTTATTTTGCATTTTCTACCTTTCCGTTTGTGTCCGCATGTCCAGATATATCAGCCGCTATTGTCATTCATTGGCTCTGCCAAATATTTTCGATTTGTAGACTCCCTTCTTTCACCCACACTGATCGTCGTTCTGCCTTCATGTCAGCTGAACTGAGACAACTCCTCCATGATAAAGGCATAGTGACAAGCAGGACGACCCCATACAATCCAGCTGGGAATTGACAGGTCGAAATACTCATTTCAACCTAACGGAAAAGCATTACTTTTTCACCGAAGTCTAAGGGATTGAGTGCGAGAGCCTGTCAGTTCCTTCCTCTGTACAGACACTAACACAACGCTTCACAAGAAGCTCTTCAGTTTCCAACGCTGTTCAACTTCTAGGATCTCACTACTAGAATGGCTAGTGTATGGTGGACCCGTGGACATGAAGAAACAACAGCAGTTCTCAAAATACAATCCAACAGTGAGGAAGGTTGAATTACTTGAATGCAATCCACAGTATGCCCATGTACGCTTATCAACCGGTAAGGGAGAAGTGGTTTCGTTGAAACATTTGACTTCGGGAGTAGATACGCAATTTTCAGATACACCGTCCGAGCTTTTTACCACATCGTACGACCAGGAACCTATGAACTTTCTCAAAGCAGAAACACCGGCACTTGAAACCGGAGCCAGTGGTATCGATGCTAAAAAGAAGCAAACAGTTCAAGACTTAATAAACCTGAGCATTCGAAAGGATGTCAACCATTCCATTCTATTTATATTTGACGGATAATAATGTAAATAATGTACATAATTCCTCATTTCTTAAATATAGAACTGTATTTCCATTCTATGGTTTGACTTCCTTCATGAATATTTCGTAACAACTTTATAGTTGAGTAAGGCCTCAATCAACTTCAGTTCGTTGAGTATATAAACGTTTCTATGTCAGAACCTTGGAAACTGTATTCTAAATTCTATCGTATTTCTCTTTTCTTGTCTAGTTTAACTTTTTCATTTAGTGTTCAGGTAAGAATATGGTAACTGCAACTTATAACTAGGACACCAAAAATGCTGATAATATAAGAATATTATCTTACCGTTCGTATCGATTTCTGTTGTAAGTATTAATTTAATCCGTCTATGATATTCCTTCCTGATCCTTAATTTCACTTGGGTACATTGTACCGTTATCTAGTTAATTGATTCTTACATATATATATATATATATTATCTTAAAGCACGTGGTTGGATGTATAAAAGATAATAAGAGTGAAAAAAACTACAGAAGGCTTGTGTTACATGGTTAAAGTATATATTTAAATTATGTCAGAAAAATGTTAGAAAAATGTTAGAAAATCTTTTTGGTATATAAACATTGTATTTTGAGAAATAACCGGTTTCGTGTTGTCTTTTCAAATTTCTCTACTTCATTGTGTCGTGTTCGTTCCAGTCTGAGAAAGAAGAGTTCTAACATTTTTCTGACATAATTTAAATATATACTTTAACCATGTAACACAAGCCTTCTGTAGTTTTTTCACTCTTATTATTTTATATATATATATATATATATATATATATATATATATATATATATATATATATATATATATATATATATATATATATATATATATATATATATATATATATATATATATATATATATATATATATATATATATATATATATATATATATATATATATATATATATATATATATATATATATATATATATATATATATATATATATATATATATATATATATATATATATATATATATATATATATATATATATACCTGTGGATTTGCTCTATTCCTTTTCTTCTTTATCTAGTGTGAAATTGTTGTTCTTTATTTGTTTTCCATTTTGAAGGTTCCATCTGCCCATTTCTCTAAGCTCAGTTCCATATTTATTTATTTGATAAATTCATGCACTATCTGTAGCAGTGTCTCCAGTTTTTATTTTATCATTTGCAGCATATAGCTTGAGATAATACATACACAAGATATGGTTGATGTTTTTGTGCAGAGCTTGTATTCACGTCCGGTTCTGTTTAAAGACATGTCGATTGAATGCATTAATTCAAAAACAGAATAGGTGAGATGAGAGCTAGTCTCCATGGAGTATTCCCCTTCTAAATAAGATGACTTCAGTTTTTATAATTCCCTGTTTTATCCGTAGCTGTAGAACACTTGCCATTTATCCATGTCAATATTTTATAAATTTTATCACTTGATACTACTACCTTGCTCATGTCTAGTGTTTCTACAATCCACGTGTGAGGAATTCTGCCAAAAGCCTTCGGGTAATCCACCCAAGCCCTTCTTAGACCAATTATTTTTTCGGTTGTCTTCAATCATGGTATTTGTTGATAAACAACTGTTTACGGGCATACACGCTTGCAGCATTCCTACTAGAATTTTCTGGATGTCTGCCAATTTTCTGTGATTTATTATAATTATTATTATTATTATTATTATTATTATTATTATTATTATTATTATTACTACTACTACTACTACTACTACTACTACTACTACTACTACTACTACTACTACTATTACTATTATTATCATTACTACTACTACTACTATTACTACTACTACTACTACTTCTACTACTACTACTACTATTTCAACTACTACTACTACTACTACTACTACTACTACTACTACTATTATTATTATTATCATTACTACTACTACTACTACTACTACTACTACTACTATTACTACTACTATTATTATTTGCTAATGCGCTAGATTTGAAATTGGTAATTTTTAAGTATAGAAGAAAGAGAATAATATCGCACGGGATTAAAATTGACCAGCTTATTTTCTTGAATGTTATTTTATCACATTTCCATTGTAAGCTCTCTCTCTCTCTCTCTCTCTCTCTCTCTCTCTCTCTCTCTCTCTCTCTCTCTCTCTCTCTCACTCTTTATTTGTGTATTTTAAAGTGTATAGTTTTGTGTATGTGTAGATGTTTGCATAGTTATTCATTGTTTCTTTTTTTTATATGCAAACATTTCAGATTCTATTACATTGAAAATATTGATATGATGTGCTAAAAATAATCAAGAAAAAAGATCGCCTATTACAAACAAAATAAAAGGATGATAAAAGGAAATACTATCAAAATTGTATTTATTTTATATTTCATGTTATTTACTTTAAAATGTATTCCCGCCGGGTTTCATGACAGCAATATCACATTAATATTTTGATAGAGATATATTAAAATATGTAAAATGAAAAACCAAAAAAGTTTATGAATTAAAATTTCATAATCTTAGGTAAAAAAAATGTTGTGTGGCACTGTAAAGCTGCTGTTAATGTTGATGATATCGTTGCTTTTAGATAAAGCTAACGTTGTCATTGACAACGATGAGAATGCTAAGGACGTTTTAACAAATGAAAGTGGATACTCCATACGTACACATAACATACCACATTTATAGATATGGGAATTTATTGTGATGCAGCCAATTTCATTTTACGGAAAATAAGGATATTTGTGAAATGAATGTGAAGCGAAATCCAAATTTATATCGCAGAACCATTAGAACAAGATTTATGTTTTTATCAGGCACTTTTTACAACACAAGAAATACGATTTAGATTGTAACCTACAGCCACCACGAATTGTGTCTAAACATGTTATATTTAACGAGATATGTTGTGATGGTCACATTCCATACCAGGCTGACTGGAAGATAATTATAAAAAAGAAAAATCCTTTAGTAAATTTTGCCATAAATTGCAAGCCTTATGCATAAAATGTGTCTCAGTAATAGGAGCCAATACTCAAAAACCTTATTCCCGGAGACATGTGAGCTCTTATTAGACGGAAAATAATCGCTTATATAAACCATTTAATGACAGCGAGTAATCCCACCTGAAATTGTTATTTTTAGAGTCGAAAGGAAATTTGGATTCTCCCATGAAAACCAATAGGAAGAAAGGGACACTAAGGAGTAGAAAACATATTAAGAATTCTAGAGCCTTCTACAAGTTTGCAAATGATTCTGCCTGAGAGCACTACACGGTAGGGCCATGGTTTTGAATAAATGGTTCTCTGACACAAGGCACCGTGGTGATAAGGGAAATACTAAATAAAGAATTCCAAAATAATTTCACTTTGCTGGTTAGATCATACGCAAGAAAGAAAGCCTGATAAGAATTTCAACTCTGCAGATCTACACGGGAAAGAAGCAACAATCTATTACATGGACATAAAGGATGACGGGGAAATATATGGCCTTTCATAAAATACAATTTCAGTTAACAACGGGCCTAGATGTATTTTTGGTTCTTCATTTAAATAGATGTAAGAAAACTACCCCCAAACCAACTAAAATATTCTTTCAGAATTATTTTTCATGTGGGAAGCTTCCCGAAATGATAATAGAAAGTATAATATACGCTGTCCATAAGGGAGGATTCAGAGCAGATGCCATAAATTAACAACTATATGTCTGACTTCACATGTTAGCAAAGCAATGGAACGCATTCTCAGAAGGAGACTGATCACTTACCTAGAAGAAAATAGCTTGCTCACAAACACGCTACTTTGCTTTGTCCGAGACGGACTTACCTCACACAACAAGTACAGCTCTGTGCTGTGGTACTGAAAAAGTAATTCAAACACTCAAAAATGGGTGTGATTTATATCGACTTTTACCAAGACCTTTTGACACAGCTGATCATAGGACGATATATCAGAACCTTAATGACATTTGTATAACTAGAAAACTAAAGGAATATTTGCATGACATTTTCCAATGGAGAAATGAGAGAGCAGAAGTTAATTGCAAACTCTGAGGAAAAATTAGTTCCTCGTGCAGTCCTCCAGGTAAATGTACTGTGATCACTACTGTTTGTAGTGTCACCGTCACATGCCTTCAATCAAATAGTCGGCCATCCTCACCAGTTATGCATGAAAATATTGAAACTAGTAAAGAGCACCCATGACACTGAAATTTCAGAAAAACTTCGATGAAATATAGACATGAGCTGCTGAAACTAATACTTAGTCCAATGCTTAAACGATTCGAGTACGCTAAATACAGGTGGAATACACATCACGAGGAAGTGATATCCCAGAGTAAAGGTCGATAAAATGTTAAAACACAAGGGCAGAGATGCAACATTTCATGTGTGCATCACAAAGTTGGCAACATTGTGCAGGTACTTGGCTGGTTGGATTCTGAAGCAATTCAGAACCATGAAAATGGGTTTCATGTCTAACTTATATATGATTAAGATCTCATAATATCAGGCGAAAAATTCCCAAATACATAAACTTAATTCATGAGTGGAGGCTACAACGCAATGTACCAGAAATTAAATATCGTTAGATATGTTGCAGTAACTGATGTAGATCACTTGATTGTGTTCTTTATCATATTTCTAATAATTTTCTTTGTTGACCAATGTTTTTCTTTAAACTTTGCTGAATTACATATATTTTCCATTTTATAGCAAATTTTTTTAGTGTAAGTTAATTTATATACACCCTGTATACATACACACACATACACACATAAAATTATATATATATAGTTATATTTTGGGATGATCGTGTCTTTTGTCGTGGCAAAAGAACACACGTATAGTGCTTTTATTTGTCCGAAATATAACAATATCTACTGCAACACACCATTTCCCATCAGGAATCTTGCAAAGCAAATTCATAGACTTATATTCATATGTGTGTGTGTGTGTGTGCATGCGTCTGGGTGTGTCTGAATGAGTGAGTGTGAATATGTATATGAGTGTATGTACGTCTGTGTATATATATATATATATATATATATATATATATATATATATATATATATATATATATATATATATATATATATATATATATATATATATATATATATATATATATATATATATATAATATATATATTATATTCATATATGTAATATATATACTATATAATACATACATATATGTAATATATATATTATATTATATTATATCATATTATATATACATACATAAGTAATAATTGAGAGATTCAACTCGTCTTGGCTTCATCCTAGAGCGTGGTATTAATAAACTCTATGTTTGTGCGCGTGTTGGCATTTTTGTCTTTTATGGTTTCATAGAAAATCCGAAGTAAGTTGCATTGTCTTTTAAGATTTAGAGTCGTATAGGGAGATATCCTAGACGCCATCTCACAGCAAATTCCGTGTATAAATAAAACCCAAAATCTGGTAAAACTGGTAAGACTTACATATGTATATATATACATATATATATATATATATATATATATATATATATATATATATATATATATATATATATATATATATATATATATATATATATGTATGTATATATATATATATATACATATATATATATATATATATATGTGTGTGTGTGTGTGTGTGTGTGTGTGTGTGTGTGTTTGGGTGTGTGTCTGTGTGTGCGTCTGTGTGTGGTCGCACTCTGAGGTTGTTATATATATATATATATATATATATATATATATATATATATAGATAGATAGATAGATAGATAGATAGATAGATAGATAGATAGATAGATAGATAGATAGATGCCCCTCTTATCTAGGTAACAAACGTGGGGTTGAGATGTACACCAGCAACTGCACAGGACGAAACTATAATGTATCAAAGATCCTCGCTCCTCATCTAACATACTGTGGACTGTATCAGCTATGGTTTGAAAGAACTGTAAATTTTCAACGAACTCAGATATGTTTAAACTGTGGATTTGGATATTTGCGAAAAGATATTTAGACAAACCTGTTTGTTATTATTTGGAACAACGAAGTGTTACATCTTCCGAACTCCCCACTACGGCAAATACATTTCTCGAAAAGAAGCGCAGCACAACCACAGATTTTCTCTGAAACCATCAAACACAAAAATGCGAACACTCACACAAAACTACACAAAAGCACACACACGTACACGCATACATATACACACATATACGTGTGTGTGTTATGTACATATATTTGTGCATATATGTGCATGGGTAGGTTTCGTCTAATAGTCTACAATTATAAGCTACACTTACGTTGTTTTATAATCACATGTTTTAGCTTAATATTGTTTACGGACATCCGATGAGATTCCGAAATTTTACCAACGTACGACCTTTTGACAAAATCTTGTTTCAATTCGCGTGACACAAAATTCCGTTTCAATTTACGGAATGCATATGTATACGATGGGGTACCCAAAAGAAACCGGGATTTGCAATATATTTTATTCACTTATATTTACATGTTTATACTTTTATCGCCTTCAAAGTGTTTTCCATACGTGTTTTCCTCTGTATGAAGCAGTCCTGGAAATCTTGCAAAGTGAAGCCTTTTAACGCCTCCGTCGTTTTTTATCTCATCTCTTCCATATCTGCAAAACGCTTTGGTCAAAAACTGTCTCAAAACGCAGACAAATTGTCATCATGAAACCACCACTCTCCACTTTGCTATAGGTCGGGGTGTTTTTGTCTCACCGTGTCTTGTAAATGCTTCAGAACTGCCAAGTAAAATGTCTGGTTACCAGACTGACTGAGAGGGACAAGTTCTCTGTGGACAATACCTTTCGAATCGATGAAGCAAATCAGTATCATCTTGACATTGGACTTCCTTTGAGGCACTATGGAGGGTCGGTGTTGCGGGGCGTAGTGACATGAAATACTTTCATTAATTCAATGCTGCTTCTTTTTCGGGTCGTATCCGTAGCCGAAGCTATCGTCACCAGTGATGACCTTCGAAAAATGGTTCGGATCAACTTCTAACGTTTTTTTTTTTTATAGGACAGGTATTATTTACTAATGGTGGAGAAAGTTAAGACGAAAACAAGTAATTCAAACGGGATCTTTACGTACCCACAATAATTGACTTTATTTCGAACGACTAGTTCTGTTCTACCCTTCCAATGTGTATGATTTGAAAAAAATATGTGCTATGAAGGAAGGGGAAATTGTACACAGAATGAAAGCATTAATCATGTCAAACTCGCAGGAAGATAAATTAAAAGTAAAACGAAATTACCAAATGTTTCGTATATGTTTTAATATGCTTCTTGCTGTTCAGAAATTATGAACTCTCGTAAATATGTCACATTTTTCTATTTAATGATACCTCTTGTTCTACCTTGTCTTGGGATTCACTCCAAGTTGTCTGAAATTGACATTATACTGGAGATTGCAAAAGCTGTTCTTTCTATTTTTAATTGTCAATTTGCTTTCTAAGTGTTTGTCATTTAAATTGATGTTTAATTTTTTTTTTCTTTAGATAATGTTGTACTTGTACTTTTTTCCGTTTCAAATATTGTTTTATTTCATGTGGCTCTCATAATTTTTGCTATCACACTCTTTTTTGATTTATGCTTCTTTTTTCTAGATCAAATTTTAATGTCTTCATATCGCTCTGTAATTCAACCACTCCTACATAAATTTGTTTCTACCTCTCTCTCATTTAATGCCTTTTCAGTCTATTCCTGCATATTCTATGCAATGTATTGAAGCTTACATCCTTTCCTCCTCTGGTCATTAACAGCAATGCTATTTTGGCATTTGATGTTTCATCATTTTTACAAAACACCTGACGCACTATTTGCTATAATTTTCTTTTAATTAAGATTAATTTGACTAAAATATCAAAAACAACATTATGAATTATTTCCTTTATAAGATGCTTAAAATCACTGGTTAAATGAGACAAAACAGACTATTGGAACAGCCACGTGATGTGCTGTAACAGCTATTTTTGATACGTGCTGTCTAGGGTATTACTGATTTTTAAATTCAGTATTGTCCGTATTCATTGACACTTCTTCCCGTTTGAGGCTTCATGGCGATTGATAATAATCTGAATATGAATGAATTTAATCTTATGGCGAGAATCTATTCTTTGTTTCTTGTTGTAGACCTTGAGTGAATATGAACTTATAAATGTGTTTAGAACTTTCTCATACACACAAATATTGTGACATTTCTGGTCTTAGTTTTGAAAGTATTGAACTCTTACTCAAGATATTCTTTGTGATATCTATTATAGGTTGTTGGCCGCATACTTCAGTTGAATATTTTTTTCTAGAAAATGGCCAAGACTTTATTCTGTTAGAAATACCAAAGAGTGTCATAAACATTTCATCAACTGAAAATAAGATGTAAGCGAAAATTGTATTTGCAGAAAATATGCTGTCCTCTTCATCAGGCTCAATTTTCCATAATTGCTTGAAGTAATATATATATATAATAGAAACGTTATTATAGTAAACTTCAAAAACAAAATCACTTCCAAATATAGTAATTAACAAAGCAGTTATATTGAATAAAACTGAAAAGTGATATAGCGGGCTTACAATGCACAAAGTCCGATATAAAATTTCAGAAACGAATCCAGTTCTTATCAAAAATATTGCAACTAAGTTCATCCAGAGAGGTAGACAAAGCCAATAATGTGATTTGGGAACTGAATTATATTTATATTATACTTGAATTCCATATGACGCTTAACTCAGCTTGTTTATTAGCAAGTTTCTTTCAATGAAATGATAAACATTCATACCATCAAATCAGCGTTGTCCGAACAGGTGCACGGTTTACCACACATTAGGTGTCGAAGTGATCTCAAAGCACCGTGAGATGATAAAGTGTTTTGCTCAAGAACACAAAGTATAGGTATTGAAATAACGTTAAGCTATCGTTTCATGCGTTCTGCAATCATCAGGTTTATGCAGCGACAGTCGTTTTTTTCATAATTGACAACTGTAGTTACATAGGTGGACTTTTTTTTAAGTACCATCTGATGGGCTCCAGCAGGCTAAATCTTACGAACTGTATTTTACCCAATGAGCATTCGTCTTAGAGCTCATGGTTGTTTTGTGAGCGAGCCAATTAATTTCGAACTGTATTTTGACATATCAGTATGTAGGTTAAATGCCACGGTTTGGTGGGCACATCAAGGATCCTATACATTGAAAACACCTACATGAATATTTGTTTGGCTATATTTTGGAACGTTGTTAACAACATTCCTGTTTTCATTGACTTCTATTGTTATTCCAGAAATGTTTACATTTCAATCGAGTGATTGATTGTTTGGTCAACGTTGCTACCATCCTCCCATCGCTTTTATTATTATTTTCGCCGTCGTTATTATTATTATTATTATTATTATTATTATTATTATTCAGTAGTTTTATTTTTATAACGTGCTTTCACTTCACTACCGAGCGCAGCTCTGTGCGCCTTGGGTATGTGCTGTGGTTTGCTGTGGTGCTCTTATGTTTACTGTATTGAAAGTGTTTTGCGTAGAATGTGTGCAGTACCCAGTAGTGCAATTTTCTGTATGTTATATATATTTGTAAGTTCTGGTGTTTTTGTTATGTATTTGTCTGAATATTTTTTTATTATACCTAAGGCACCTACTATGATAGGAATTGTTTCTGTTTTTAGATTCCACATTCGAGTTATCTCTATTTCCAGGTCTTTGTATTTTGAAAGTTTTTCCATTTCTTTTAGAGAAACGTTGTCATCTGCTGGTATTGAAACATCAATTAGAAGGCATTTTTTTCCTTCATGATCTTTGACAACTATATCTGGTCTATTTGCCTTAATTTCTCTATCTGTGTGTATTGGCATATCCCAGAGTATGGTTGCTTTCTCGTTTTCTGTGACCTTTTCTGGCGTGTGTTTATACCATCTTTTTTCTGTTGCTATTCCATAATGTTGGCATAGCTTCCAGTGTATATAGGTCCCAGCTCTGTCGTGTCTGTGAATATATTCCTTCTTAGCCAGGACTGGGCAGCCAGAGATAATATGATTTATTGTTTCTTGTCGATCTCCACATATTCTACAGTTACTTGTTATATTTCTTTTCATTATGTGTTTTTGGTAATTTCTGGTGGGGAGGCTTTGGTCTTGTGCAGCAATTAAAAATCCTTCAGTCTCTGCTTTGAGTCCTGAGCTTCTCAGCCATTGCTGGGATTTTTCTCTGTCTATTTCTTTCGCATTTAGTTTAGCCCAGTATTTACCATGTAGGGGCTTTTCTTGCCATCGTTTTATCATGGTCCGTTGCTGTTCTAGTTTTAGTTTGGATTTCATTTGTTTTATAGCTTTTGTTGTTTCTTCTTCTTCTTCTTCTTCGTATTTGTTAGGTAGATTGATTTCTTGTTTGTATTTGTCAGCTTCCTTAAATACTGAAAACAGTTTTTTGTTTTGCTCGTGTTTTGTGGCTATTTGTATTAGTTTCCCTTGCTTCTGGAGTAGGTATTTTTGCAGTCCTATGGTGGTTATTTTATAATAGTTTTCTAGCTGTATAAGACCCCTGCCACCTTCTGTGCGTTGTATATATAGCCTTTCTATGTCAGATTTTGGGTGGTGCATCCTATATCCTGTCATTATTTTTCTTGTTTTCCTGTCTATTTTACATAGTTCGTTTAGTGTCCAGTTAAGGATGCTGTAGCTGTAGCTTATAACTGGGACAGCTAAAGTGTTGATACCCATTATCTTGTTATTAGCATTGAGCTCTGTTTTTAGTATTGATCTAACTCGTCTATAGTACTCTTTCTTTATTTTTTTCTTTCATTTGTGTATGTTGTATCCTATCTAGTTCATTGACTCCTAAATACTTATATGGTTGGCTTTCGTCTAGTTCTCTTATTTCATTGGCTTTATCTAGTGTTATATTGCTACTTTTAACTAATTTTCCTCTTTTCAGGGTTGCTTTGGCACATTTTTCTAATCCGAATTTCATTTCTATTTCCTTGGTAAAGCCGTGTACTGTCTGTAGTAGTGTTTCTAGCTCTTTGTCGTTTTTTGCATATAATTTTAGGTCATCCATATATAGAAGGTGGCTGACTGTTTTCCCATAGCATTTGTAACCGCATCCAGTTCTATTTAGCAATTCTGTTAAAGGCATGAGTGCCAGGCAGAACAGGAGTGGAGAGAGCGTGTCTCCCTGGAATATTCCTCTTCTAATGGGGATGGCTTTCGTTTTCACAAGTCCCTCTTTTGTTTGGAGCTGTAGCACTGTCTGCCATTTGTTCATTGAGTGCTCTATGTATTTTATGATAATTGGTGCCACCTTGTTTATGGCTAGTGTTTCCAGAATCCACGTGTGGGGAACACTGTCGAAAGCCTTTTGGTAGTCCACGCAGGCCATACTGAGGCCTTTCTTCTTTCTGCGGCTGTCTTCAGTTATGGCTTTATTGATCAATAATTGATCTTTACAGCCGTATGAGCCCTTGCAGCATCCCTTCTGCTCTTCTGGAAACAGGTTGTTATTTTCCAGGTGTTTACTCACTCTCTGCGATATTATTGCAGTAAAGGCTTTGTAGATCGTAGGGAGACAGGTTATAGGTCTATAGTTTTGTGGTTTCTCCGTTTCCGTGGATTTGGGGATTAAGATGGTTTTCCCTTTTGTGAGCCATTCAGGCATTGTTTCTGGATCTGCTATTATGTTGTTAAAGTTTTCTGCCAGCTTTTTATGCATTGCTGGCAGGTGTTTTAACCAGAAATTGGGGATCTTGTCGTGTCCAGGTGCTTTCCAGTTGCTTAGTCTTTGCAGTGTCTGGGTTACCTCTTCAGTTGTTATAGGGGCCTTTTTTGGGGTTGTTGCTTCACCGACCATATTTGTTTCCAGAATTTCTCTAGTTCTTCTGCTGTTGGTGCTGAAGTAATGTCTATTTTATTTTTACCCAGTTCTTGGTAGAGTTTTTTGGGGTTGGATTTGAACTGTTTGTTTTGTTCAAAGAAACGTTGGCGTTTCTCATACCGGCGGATCCTCTGTGCTTTGGCAAGGATGTCTTGCTTTAGTTTTTCTTTTGCCTCAGGTAAGTCTTTTTCTGTAATGCTGTATTTGTACAGTATTTTTGTTTTCTTCTTGTTACTTAGTAGTGTTGATTGTTTACTAATTTCGTTGAGAATCGATAAATCTTTTCTTTTTTTTTTAATTTTGTTCTGGATGTTATTTATCCACAAGGTCTGTTTGGGTGGTAGAACTCCTGTTCGGATGGGTTTGAGTGAGTATCCTGCTTCTTTTGTGGCTGCAGTGGCTGCCGCATATATCATGTCATTTAGCTCAGTGATATTGGCTGTTGTTTCTGTGGTTGTTAGTTCCGTGACGGCCAGGTTTATGCTATTTATTATTGATGTTGTTTTATTGTCTATTTTGATTTTTGGGAGATATAATCTGTGGTCCATTCTAAGATCTGTGGTTTTCAGTTCTTCGGTTATTTTCATTTTCATAGTATCGTAATTATTAGGTTTCCCTTCGTTATTTCCAGGCTTTATTATTATTATTATTATCATTATTATTATTATTATTATTATTATTATTATTATTATTATTATTATTATTATTATTATTATTATTATTATTATTATTATTATTATTATTTTATGTTTGACATTTGTTTTGCATTTGTACAAGTTGGATCCAAGTCTCACGCAGAGACCTCAAGAGACAACAAGTTAGAAGTTCATATTGGTGTTATGCTTAGGGTATCATATATTTGGATTTGTACAGTTTTGTTCTAGAGAATGTTTAAGAAACCATAAAAAAATAATGTTTGTTTTAAAATTTGAGATCACATATACAGTATATTACGTAGGATATGGGCAGTTCCCATGAGCACTATCTTTTGAACTTCAGCCATTTTGGGGTTTCCTGGTATCTGAGCTAGGTAGTAATCAGCCCGTTTCGCTGTCATTCCCAGGGCACCTATGACAATAGGTATTGTTTTCGTCTTCAGATTCCACATTTTGCTCATTTCTATTTCAAGATCTTTATATTTGCTCAGTTTTTGGTAGGTCTTGACAGATACGTTTATATCGATTGGGACAGTTATATCAATGGGTAGGCATGATTTATGTCTGAAGTCTTTCAGTATGACGTCTGGCCTATTTGCGTCTATCTTTCTGTCAGTTTGAATGATGAGGTTCCAGAGGAGTGCAATGTGATCATTTTCAAGTACTGGGGGTGGTTTGTGTTCCCACCAGTTTTTATCATGGGGCAAGTCCAGGTTTTTGCATATTACCCAGTGAATATAGTGTGCAGCTCTATCATGCCTGTTGAGATACTCTGTAGGCGCAAGCAGACTGCACATGGAGACAACATGATCGATGGTCTCATTTTGTTGTTGGCATATACGACATAATGGGGAGCTGCCGTTCTTTAATATGTTGACCTGGTAGTTCTTTGTAGGTAGGCATTGATCTTGGGCTGCTATGATAAACCCCTCTGTTTCTGATTTCAAGCCAGAAGCCATTAGCCATTGATGGATAAGGTCTTTGTCAATATCTGCATTATTCGCTCTCTTTGGGTATTTGCCATTGAGAGGTTTTCCATGCCATTTTTCAGTCATAATATCTAAGGCAGCAATTTTAGCACGGGTTTTCTAGCGCTTAGCTTTTTCTGCAGGTGTTTCTAGTTCGTCTAATTCTTGGATTTGTTGCATTTGGAATTCACTTAGATATTCCTTTGCCTGTTTTGTTACTGAGTAAGATACGTTCTTGCTTTCATGTTTTGAGACAAGTTTTAGCATCCAGTCCTCAAGGTTTTTCAGATAGGTGTCTAGGTTAATTGTGGCTACCTTCATTGTTAATGCCAGCTGTAGAGGTCCTCGGGCTCCCTCCTTTCTTGGCAGATAAAGACGTTCTATATCTGCCTTAGGGTGGTGTATTCTATGCATTGTCAACAGTTTTCGTATTTTTCTGTCAACATTACATATTTCAGTAATTGACCAGTTAACGATATTGAAACTGTATGTCACGACTGGTATGGCTAGAGCATTGATCGCTTCGATCCTGTTTCTCGCGTTCAGCTCTGTCTTCAGTATTGCTCTCACCCAGCGGTTACATTCTCTTCTGATCCTTTCCCTCATCACTGAATGCTTGATAGTGTCCCCTTCAATTACCCCTAGGTATTTGTAGCTCTCCGTTGGTTCTAACTCTTTCATGACATTTTGCTGGTCAAGGTTCACATTAGATGTTTTTGTCATTTTTCCTTTTAGAAAGGTAGCTTTTGCACATTTATCATGGCCAAATTGCATCCTGATGTCATCACTGAATTGTTTAACAATCGTTAGTAGGCCTTTGAGTTGTTGGTCATTTTTTGCAAAGAGCTTTAAATCATCCATGTAAATGAGATGATTTATATTTTTATCAAATATTTTATAACCATACCATGCATCATTGAGCAATTTTGAGAGCGGTATTAGTGTTAGACAGAAGAGGAGTGGTGATAGTGAGTCACCCTGGAAAATGCCACCTGAAATTCTTACATCTCCAGCATTTAGAGATTCATTGTCATTGTTCAACGTCAGTGTGGTTCTCCATGATCTCATAGTTACAGATAAAAAGTTTCGCAGAGTAGGAGCTATTTTATACATTATTATTATTATTATTATTATTATTATTATTATTATTATTATTATTATTATTTTATGTTTGACTTTTGTTTTGCATTTGTACAAGTTTGATCCAAGTCTCACCCAGAGACCTCAAGAGACAACAAGTTAGAAGTTCATGTAGGTGTTATGCCTAGGGTACCATATATTTGGATTTGTACAGTTTTGTTCAAGTGAATGTTTAAGAAACCATAAGAAAATTATGTTTGCTTTAAAATTTGAGATCACATAGACAATATTTTACGTAGGATATGGGCAGTTCCCATGAGCACTATCTTTTGGACTTCAGCCATTTTGGGGTTTCCTGGTATCTGAGCTAGGTAGTAATCAGCCCGTTTCGCTGTCATTCCCAGGGCACCTATGACAATAGGTATTGTTTTCGTCTTCAGATTCCACATTTTGCTAATTTCTATTTCAAGATCTTTATATTTGCTCAGTTTTTGGTAGGTCTTGACAGATACGTTTATATCGATTGGGACAGTTATATCAATGGGTAGGCATGATTTATGTCTGAAGTCTTTCAGTATGACGTCTGGCCTATTTGCGTCTATCTTTCTGTCAGTTTGAATGATGAGGTTCCAGAGGAGTGCAATGTGATCATTTTCAAGTACTGGGGGTGGTTTGTGTTCCCACCAGTTTTTATCATGGGGCAAGTCCAGGTTTTTGCATATTACCCAGTGAATATATTGTGCAGCTCTATCATGCCTGTTGAGATACTCTGTAGGCGCAAGCAGACTGCACATGGAGACAACATGATCGATGGTCTCATTTTGTTGTTGGCATATACGACATAATGGGGAGCTGCCGTTCTTTAATATGTTGGCCTGGTAGTTCTTTGTAGGTAGGCATTGATCTTGGGCTGCTATGATAAACCCCTCTGTTTCTGATTTCAATCCAGAGGCCATTAACCATTGGTGGGTAAGGGCTTTGTCAATATCTGCATTATTCGCTCTCTTTGGGTATTTGCCATTGAGAGGTTTTCCATGCCATTTTTCAGTCATAATAGCTAAGGCAGCAATTTTAGCACGGGTTTTCAAGCGCTTAGCTTTTTCTGCAGGTGTTTCTAGTTCGTCTAATTCTTGAATTTGTTGCAATTGGAATTCACTTAGATATTCCTTTGCCTGTTTTGTTACTGAGTAAGATGCTTTCTTGCTTTCATATTTTAAGACAAGTTTTAGCATCCAGTCCTCAGAGTTTTTCATATAGGTGTCTAGGCCAATTGTGGCTACCTTCATTGATAATGCCAGCTGTAGTAGTCCTCGACCTCCCTCTTTTCTTGGCAGATAAAGACGTTCTATATCTGCCTTAGGGTGGTGCATTCTATGCATTGTCAACAGTTTTCGTATTTTTCTGTCAACATTACATATTTCAGTAATTGACCAGTTAACGATGTTGAAACTGTAAGTCACGACTGGTATGGCTAGAGCATTGATCGCTTCGATCCTGTTTCTCGCGTTCAGCTCTGTCTTCAGTATTGCTCTCACCCTGCGATAACATTCTCTTCTGATCCTTTCCCTCATCACTGAGTGCTTGATATTGTCCCCTTCAATTACCCCTAGGTATTTGTAGCTCTCCGCTGGTTCTAACTCTTTTATGACATTTTGCTGGTCAAGGTTCACATTAGATGTATTTGTCATTTTTCCTTTGATAAAGATAGCTTTTGCACATTTATCAAGGCCAAATTGCATCCTGATGTCATCACTGAATTGTTTAACAATCGCTAGTAGGCCTTTGAGTTGTTGGTCATTTTTTGCAAAGAGCTTTAAATCATCCATGTAAATGAGATGATTTATATTTTTATCAAATATTTTATAACCATACTGTGCATCATTGAGCAATTTTGAGAGCGGTATTAGGGCTAGACAGAAGAGGAGTGGTGATAGTGAGTCACCCTGGAAAATGCCACATGAAATTCTTACATCTCCATCATTTAGAGATTCATTGTCATTGTTCAACATCAGTGTGGTTCTCCATGATCTCATACTTACAGATAAAAAGTTTCGCAGAGTAGGAGCTATTTTATACATTTCCAGACATTTCCTAATCCAGCTATGTGGTAGGCTATCAAAGGCCTTTTTATAGTCTATCCAGGCTATTGACAAGTTTTTGTGTCGCTTGTGACAATCTTCTAAGATCATCTTATTGATGAGTAGCTGATCTTTACAACCATAATTATTATTATTATTATTATTATTATTATTATTATCATTATTATTATTATTATTATTATTATTATTATTATTATTATTATTATTATTATTATTATTATTATTATTATTTTATGTTTGACTTTTGTTTTGCATTTGTACAAGTTGGATTCAAGTCTCACCCAGAGACCTCAAGAGACAACAAGTTAGAAGTTCATGTCATTATTATTATTATTATTATTATTATTATTATTATTATTATTATTATTATTATTATTATCGCTACAATCATTATAATTATCAATGTTATTATAACAGTCTGCTTTTTGCACGGGTCTCAATTTAACAATAATGTATGTATAGGAATACTTAATGGGCACAGATTGTAGAAACGTCTGTGAGGTAAGGGTAACATAAATGAGAGAAGTGTTGGTGTTCTTGAGCTTTGATTCAAACAGCAGCCTTCTCAAAGTCTGAAATAATGGATTAGGATAGATGATGCATTCGACAAGTAGGTTCTAGGTATACAGTGTCATCAAATAATAAAAGAAACTTCTTCTACGATAAATCTGCGATTTATTTGAACAAAAGTTATAAGTGATGGATACTAATTAACATGATGTTTTCTTTTCAAGGAGTATCGAGTATTTGTCATAAACTGCTTGTCTGAAAATGAGGCAATATGTAATATGTAAAATGAGGCATTATTTAAAAGTTTCTGAAGACTACAAAGTTTATTTACCTCAGCTTAAATTCATTAGAAGAATGTTAATCAATTGACTCGTTGTATTTGAATAAGAGATATTGTATGGCGACAGTGCACTAAGACAGTATTCATTATTGAAGGTGGTTGATTATAATTATATTGGCTACTATAAATTAATCTAGAGACGATGGAAAATTTACTCAGAATGGAATTTCAATGTTTGCTTTTTGGCAGATAATGTGTAATTTGTATTTTATGGCCATGTATAATTATTATTTATGAATAAAGGAATGATAGAGAATAGTCTATCAACTTGGAGGAAGGTAGTATGCAATTATGCACTGTTCACAAGAAATAAGGAACTGTGTGAAATTCAATATTCGTGTTTTATCCCCTGTCAGCCGTAGACGTAAAAAAAGTTGTGATAAAATTCCGATTCAATACGTATCACAATATCAATTTTCATTTTGAAACATTTCCCATAATACTCCCTCTTCAGTTTAAACAGCGTGAGTTGCATAAGATATTATTGTTGGGTGTGGTAGTATTGTTGTTAATAAGTGTTGAGTGATATTTTAGAAGATTTTGCATCAATAAAATATAAATGAAGAACAAAAAGAATACTTTTCGGTAATTTCTATTTTTCATTAAATTTATGAAAGGTTATATTAGATTTGAAAGTTTATAAATTTTCAAGTTTTAAAAAAAAAGAATACGCACATAAACATTGGGGCGAGTTTCCATATTATCCACTGGGTCCTACATTAATGGTCAATTAACTGTAATTCCTTCATTGACCATTGTAATAATGCCTCAAAATTGCTTTTTAACTCATAAAACACGTTTCTGAAATTCACATATCCTCATCTTGCACACACAAGCCATATATGTAAAGCAACCGAATAGATCAAGCCTATATCTGCACTGACCATTCGTACCTCTCGTTATTAAATAGCTTCTTCCTTGTTACACCTACAGAGAAGAAAAGAGAAATATTCTCCTAGTTTTAGCAAAGTTCTTGCAAATACACAGGGTCCTCCTGTTGGGTAATCCTTACCACAGCTTTTGAGATCAGTCAATGCATCAAATTTATTCATATCTTTTTGAAGATTATGTAAAATTATACTTATGTAATCATTATAGATTTATCATTGAAAGTTTAAATTAATGATTTCTATTGCCTAAATCTCAGAAACATGTGTTGAGATTGAAGATATGAATATGGTGCCGTACCTGACAACGAAAAATAATTTATATTCCGTTCTATTCAAGACAGTATTAAAATACAATACACCACCGTTCTTCAGATCTGCATGTGACAACTATCAACGGCAAAAGATGTTTCATTGAAATTTGACTGCAATGACTTAGGACTGCTTTGAATCTATAATACCCAAATCTCCATAATACCCAAGGACTCCTAGAATCCATAATACCCAAAAGGCGAGCTCAATACAACACTTCAGTTATGAACATTCCCGCTAATTAGAATTATAGCTTATGGTACAGAATGATATCTAAACAATATTTACTAGGTTTACTATTAAGGTGTTATGATAAGAATTTGCAACGACGGTAAAAGGATGTGAATTAAAATGTTGTAGAATTCATTTAGGAATAGATTTTCATTTTTGTTTCCTTAATTTATGACGTTTGATTTTCCTAAGATATGGAGCAGTATACGCATAAAACTTTATGGTCACGTCAAGTAAACATGCATACTGAAGAGTACGCAAAATATAAAATGCAGAATGTTACAGAATTACTTCAAGTAAAACGTAGTGCAGAGAGGAGACGGAGGGTAAGATATGTGTGTTTTAGAATATAGAGTAGAGATAATTTCGACACTAACGGAAAGGAAAGTTATGTCACCTGAAGTAGGAAAATAAAATGCAGAATCAAACGATGTTAGTCTATGTGACTTTTCGATAAGATAACGTCATAAAATCTACTATCTTATGCTCACTTTGTTCAAAAGTTGTGGACATTATTGTTCAGACACTATACAGTCATAAGAACTTGCAGACTACATGTAATACACAGTGCAGTGTTTGGTGAATTAGTAATATCGGTAGCGGAGGGTAGGAGAGCATGATATGATTGAAATATGTTGAAATTTCTCAATAAACAAATTAAAATCAATATTATTTTCTTAGGAACTTTACACTATTTTGGTATGTATACATACAAATACGCGCTTGTTCATGCGTCATAGACGCAATATTTTTTTCGGTCATTACAATATTAGCGTATAATGGATATAAAGGTGTTAATTATGCATTTTAAAAATGATGTACAGCATAAATATCAAAGCCTGCCATTCTCCTTCTGGAAGCGTAATGCTACTGTAATTTTAGTTAAAGTTTATGTACAAAATATACTATGCGTATAATCATCACTGAAATGTGTAATGATTACTCTATCCGTAGATAGTAAAGATATCACTTTACTAGATACCACTTTTTCCTCGGTGAAAATATTACAGAAAACAAATTATTGAAAGCAATGTTCCAGCAGAATCCGACGCCGGATAAGCTATCATCATTTTCATTAAAATTATTTATTGAACACATCTTCTGTCCTATTCTTTCTTATTGTACGTTGTTGTTGTTGTTTTGATTAGCAAATATGAACTATCTAATCAATATGCAAACGCATTGCAAAGTACTCTGAATCAGTATAATGTATCTTTACTATTTAAATAGAAATTAATGAATTAAGTAATATAATACCATTGAATTTATATTTCTTTAACGGAAATCGTCATTTATGTTGGAAATTCATTAGAATTTAATAAAACAATAAAATATCACTGACTATATTATGTTAGTGATCTTATGTAATTTATGTTACATGATAATTGTATTAATCTGCATTGAAAGTAAGCATTTAATGCAGCATTAATTTGTCGAAACCGTTTATTTTCAAACAGAAACACAGCATACCCTCTACAAACACAACATTTCAGAATACAATAAGAAGCTTTGATACACAGTACAAGTAAAACTTATCTATTGAAGCAGGCAAATATATGCAGGCAATTTCGTATCCTGTTCTGTGCTTTAAAATAAGCAAATTCATTGGTAATATCCAACATTCTCCAGATGTCTGCCTCTTTCTCCGTTCAGTGAGTACTCACAGTATACAGGTAACACATATTGCAGAAAAAATACAGTCAAATGTTAGTTGATCATTTCATGAACGTAAGAAGTGTTAACTATTTGTTTTTTTATGCTATGGTAATTGAAAGAGAATATCATAAGGACGCTTAAAATTGTATAGATATTTTCAGTTTCTGTGAAACTTTATTGTCGTTTTTCCACATTAATGAGATTCATGTATGATATGACCATATGGGACGGCTAATAAATATAAGACAACTTACTGAAATTCTCTTGTGATACGTAGGAACCACTTCGAGGGCAAAAATAGCTAATGAATATTTCAAACGATTGGTAGTATTACTACAATATTTAGAAACATCACCGAATTGAAATACTTGTTTTAAAATGTCCACTTATATGATCTAAGGGAATAATAATAATTTAACGTAAACTGGAATGTGAATTTCAAAGAATATATTAACGTGTTTTATATTAGCTTCTTATTTCAATTTATAGTTGAGAGTAACCTCCAGTGTTCTGTTGTTGGTTGCATCGAAGGCAATATATACTTTTTTGTGCATCTTTATTTTATTGAATCATATTTCACAAAGTTGCGAAAGCTGCACTTCTCTCTCGCTTTATATATATATATATATATATATATATATATATATATAAGTTTGAGGAGGGTATTGGATTTAACCAAACCCCGGAGGATACAGGTAATACCGAGTAAGTGCTGTATACTGATTAGTTTGCCCCAAGTGTTGTATGAACAGGATTGGGTATTATAAGTCGTGTATTAGCGTGTGCATATGTAAATATATAAAAACAAAAGGATAAAGAGAGCAAAGGTAAGGCTGAAGAATTTTATGGATAGGGCACTTATAAACATAAAACACCCAGCTAATATGCATATCATAAATTATATCTGTATGCAGAACAATAGAGTAAGCAGGTATTTCCACAAGTTGAAAATGTGACAATGATTGTTCATTCCAGCGACAGGGTTTTGTACGCTTGTAAGAAACCAGCTCCTCCTTTACAGAAAACCTTTCAATAGTGAATGATAGAAGAAAACATTTATACATAAATACATACAAACATATACATATATATGCATATATATAAACATATATAATTAATCCATAACAAATACGAAGAAAAAACACAAGAACAACCAGCAACGCGCGGACGTGGTACATGCAAAGTATTAAAAGTCGCTCAGTTAAAGCAAAGAGGGTGTTTTACGTTTCGAGTAAAGCTCATCTTCAGAAACAAGAAACAGAGGAAAGTGCAAGAGGAAAGGAAGATAGGGACCAAATAGCCAACAATCCACACGTAGTTATATTTTGGAATGACCGAAAGGGACTGGGCAAAGACAAAGTTCTTTCTAGCACAGGAGAGTGTAAGCGAAAGAGGTATCTGTGTATGTGTGAGTATGTGTGCGCGTACATGTGTCTGTGATAGCATGTGTGTCTAAGTGTGTGTGGCAGTAAAGGAGTGCGTGTGTGTATACGTGGGTGGTGGTGTGTATGTGTGCATGTCTGTACGTGTGTGTTGTGTTTTATCAACTGTTTATATGTGTATGTGTGAGTGATCGTTTTGTTTGTTAATGTTGTAGGAAGAAGCCAGTATCTATTGTAACAAAAGTGGGGGTCTTTTGTGTAGTTATGTATTTTTGCACATGTGCGTAGATGGGATGGTCAGCGGAAGGGTGTCTGAGAGGCAGTTTGAAGGGCGTGTGTGTATGTGAGGGCATGTATCTGTAAGTTGAGGGTGTGTTTTGTGTGTGTGGTTTATGTGCGTATGTGTATCTGCGTGTGTGTGCGTGTGTGTGCATATGTGCGTGCGTGTGCGCGTGTGCGTGTGTGTATGCGTGTGCGTGGGGCTGTGCGTGTGTGGAGGTATACGTTTATTCCTCTCTGTGGGTGCGTGTGTGCTTATATGTGTGTTGTGTGCGTGTGTGCTTATATGTGTGTTGTGTGCGTGCTTATATGTGTGAGTTCTGTGTGTGTCGTGTGTGTGGGCGTTATATGTGCGTTCATGTCTGTGTGCGTACATGTGTCCGACTGCGTGTACGAGTTCGTATGTGTGTGCGTGTATGTATGCGCGCGTGTGTCTATAGAAATTTTTTTAGAAAATAAAAGAGAATACAATAAAATAAAAGAGGCAAAAATGATACAGAAAAATAAAAATTAACATAATAGAATTAATAAATAAAAATAAATAAAAATAACATACAAAATAAAAAATTAAAATTAAAACGATAAATTAGAAATTAATACAATTATCCAAAAATGAATGGTAAAAGGAGATAATAAATACATAAACTAAAGTAAAATTATCAAAAATAAACAATTACGACGGAATAAACGATAAAAAGTTGATAAAAAACGAATATAAATTATAAAAATGGAGTGAGTATAAGATAGGATAAAAAGTAATTTTTTTTAGGAGGGTGTAGAGACAGTCACTGAGAAGATGGGATTGTGATGAGTTCCAAATGGGTTTGTGTTTGTAGACTGAAAATCTAATGCTGTTCTAGGCGGAGTGAATCCGTGGTGCAGGGCACGGCCGAAGACGGTGATATTTGTGGTGGAGTGGTTGGCCACGCGAAAATGAAGGGTGATGGGGGTGTTCTTACGTGGCCAAATATATTGTAGATGTTTGGTGAACCGGTCGACTAGCCGGCGGTCCGTCTAACGAACATGCAGATTGTTCCAGAGATTACATCTGTTGCAATAGATAAGGCAGGAAGACGTGCAGGAGAATGAGTTTCTAATGTAATATATATATATATATATATATATATATATATATATATATATATATATATATATATATATATATATATATATATATAATACAGTTCTATATTTAAGAGATGAGGAATTACTTACATTATTTACACTTGACGGATATTTGTCCTCATCTTGTTTGTTGTTAACACAACGTTTCGGGTGATATACCCTCCAGCCTTTGTCAGGTGTCTTGGGGAAATTTCGAACCTGGGTTCTCATTCCTAACGATGTTTCTATTATTATATTATTATTATTATTACTATTATTAATCAGGTCGCTGCCGTGAATCGAACTCGGAATCTTGGGGTTAGTAGCCCGCGCTCTTAACCACTACGCCATATGCCCGTACTAACCCCAAGATTCCGAGTTCGGAATAATAATAATATAATAATAGTAACATCGTTAGTAATGAGAACCCAGG